>NC_051160.1:94697979-94729174 GCF_013339745.2 Dermacentor silvarum
GAAACGTGTGCTGGCGGTAGTTCGCTGCAAAAATAGTGATTCACATATTAATGAATGTGATTAACCTAGCTGTGTCGCAGCTGCTGCATAAGGACTGCCTGTGTTGGCGCCCTTCGCGATGCACGGCTTTCCTCAAGGATAAAGAAATATAGTTCATCCACCTGCGCTGTATAGATAACCTCCAAAGAAAGGACTTCAACTCCGGAACATCGGCACTTGGGAGTGAGTACCGCTCGTTACAAAATGAAGTAGTGCCACTTACTGGCATTGTAAGTTTCCCGCACCTTATCTACACACGTCCACCCTTACTCGCACAAAAACTTACGCCCACCCTATCGCCAACGTGTGAGTGAATAGGCGCACACTTGAATCAATGTGCCGGAGCATGAGTGACGGCGACTACACCGACAAGACACGAATGCTGGAAGCTGAATGTTTAGTGACGGCCCACAGAGTAAGCGAGGGACTAGCGATAATACGTCTTTACTGCGAGCTACCACAAAGTACAGAACATTTAAATTCCAAGCTTTGTGCACAGCAAGAACAAATTTATCGCAGCAGAGCATACCCGCGAGTGATTACGCTGAAAATAAACAATCAGATAGTGGCCGCACCGAGGAACCTTACTGAATCAGAAATATGACAAGCCGCTGGTTCAAAATGTTTGCCAAATAAATAACGGAGAGCACACTGATCCCGATTTAATTCATAAACGGAAAGTTTGGACAGCTTGGAATACATTTCTAGCCCCGCTTTTAGTGCAAGCACCGTATACGCTGCTCACGCCGTTTGGACAAGGCGTAATGAGCTCTGAAAGCACTTACATGTCCTTTAAAGCTGTGGCCAAAGCTTCGTGTCGTGCACGCAGTCACCGTTTACGATACGCGTCGAAACAGGTTTACTGCACCGCGCCGGTGTCACGCGCTTGAATTGTAAACGTGGAGGCAAACGTGGAGGCATTGCTGAGGCAAGCAATGGACGCGTCACCACGTGATCAAACATGGCAGCGCCCACGGGAGCGCCGCGAAAAGGGTCAATATCAAGCTTTAAGTTGACAACTTGACGCATCACTTTCATATTCTTCAGGATAGGTAGGTTATCTTTATGTTTGCTTGGATTGTTACACATTTTTGATGGCAAGCGCCATGAACACTTCCCAATTTTGCGAGAACTTTCATTTTTCAACTTCTATTTCATCAGTGACTCCACCACACCTACCGGTGTGATAGTTTTCGTTACATACAAGGAGTATGTTATACTTTCACAAGCATCATCCAAATTTGGTTCACGTTTAAGGCATTCACCAGACATGGTAAAGCAACATTTGGCGGCAGTTGCAGCAAATAGAGCAATGTAACAGTCAGAAAAGCAACCAACCTGCGATTGTACAGCAAAATCCAATTTTTGCAGCTACTCTGACGCCATTACTGTAATATAATATGTAGAAAACAGACAGCCTAAGCTAATGATCAAAGAACCGATCAGTGACAACACAAATTCAGCCATGTGATCAAACAACCGCTCAGTGATCCACAGATCCAGACGTGATGCTGCAGCAACTACGGAATTCCTTTCACGTGTTTTCACAGTACACCCATGTGCACAAGAAATCTAACACTATAGGGTATACGATTTGGGCAGCTGCTTTGGTGCTGCTACCACTGCCAAAGTCCTGCACCCCTCATCAGTCAATGGGCACTGAAAGTACTGGATTTGCATGTAAGTAACATGACCACAAATACGATGCAACGAGCGGCTTCTGGTCTCTCCTAAAAAAAATTGATTGTGATTATATGTGTCACGAACCCGAATATAATGCGAGGCGCGTCCTGAGGCTGGAAATTTCAAGGAAAAAAAGGCAATATCCGTGAAAGTGAGCGATCAGGTATAGGGTGCGTCCTTCTACGTTGAACTTATTCCAATGACAAAATTCAGTGAGGCACCTGACACAGCCACCAACTCCACAACCCCTCACCACACATTCGTGCTGAGCCCCAACCCACACGATGGACTCCCATGTCTCATGTAAGCAGTGAGGACAATCCTAACAACATACAGCTTGTTTGAAAGCAGAAACAAACATAAGGGTTCTGCAAACGCCACATTCGAGTTGAGGCTATATTCACAGCATAGGTGCACTGCACGCTTGCTTGCTGTAGAGACTACCATCATAATAAACATGCACGGCATTGTTGACATTGTAGCATCGTCTCAGCGGGTTAAGATACGATTTGTTGCCCTTTTTGCACAAAAGCATGCGTCTCAATTGTGCGAAGTTAGGGCACCACAGCTGCACCACTCGTTTCAAGCACAGTACTCAAACTACACATTCAGCGCTGAACCGTGGGCGGTCGACGCAGTCACATTTTGTGACTTGTAGAGAGCAGCACATCCCTCGACGTCCTTTATGCAAAGGCGGACACGGCAACGCCACTTCGACATTTCAATCGTCACCACCTCCACCGCATTGTCAAGGAACACGGATCACACAACGCAGGTTCTGTATTGCCAGAGCTCACCGAGGCCAAAGCCGCACTGCCACACAAGCACTACTCACGGCTTTCCGCCCAAGTAACACAGAACCTACAACCAATTCACATGCAACGCAAGCACAATCACACACGCAATGTTGAACAACGCGCGGGCGGCGCGGGCCAGAGAACGATCACGCCGAGAACGAACACCCCGTCGCATGCTGTCGTCCCTTGGCGCCACCATCGCGCCTTCTCAAAAGTCCCTAAATGATCGTGTCCCTAGGTGCCTAGGATCAAATCACGTGAGGGATTTTTGTACGATATTTAGACCCACGTCTCAACGCCGCCCCGTACAGCCACACCAACGCATGCCAAGTAATTATGACCGGTCACGAACTTTACTATTCTATATAATAATTTATTGTGTGAGAACATTTAGAAGTGCATGAACATTTCTATTAGTCTTAATACCTTGGTTAGCTAGTATGTGTGCGTGACAGTTTGTGTTAATTATATGTTCATGTCTTGTTAACAATCGGCTTCATTGTTACTTTTCCCCACTGCGAATTAGTCTCAGTGGTGGCCACAATAATTCGAACCATGCAAGTGCAAATACACTCCCGGGTAAATAACCCCTCGTTGACTTAGGAAGACCAAATCATCACAAATTGGCGTGACCTTGTCACTAAGCTGTCCGTTACGCCACGAAGCAGCGCGTCTAAGCATGATGTGTCGGCACGTGGAAGAAGTTTTGGAAAATAGCACGTGTAACAAATGTATCCTGCGAGCAGTGTCCGCAAGCTTTCGTTTGCTGCGACTACGAGTTCTTATCTTGTTCACAAAAGCAGCATCGCCTTTGCAGGGTAAGTTCACGTGTGAGGCGCTATTGCTTTTAAGCTAGTGCTCTGGTTCAACGACCCCTGCCACGGGGAAGGGGATCAATGGGGGATGCTGCTAGGGAACACCGCAGCGTTGTTTTCGAAGCCAGTGGCTGCTCTTTGAAGTATACCTTGAGGCAGTCTAAGCACATATTATTCGCCGTCACTTTTATACCAAAGCGTTGTCACTGTACTTTTCTCTTATTTGTAAAACCAAATATTGCTAAGTTTTACAAAGAATAATTTTCACAGAATTACTGCATAACCGATGATACATCCTGATCCATTACATGCGCCAATGCAGACAACATCGAGATAGGCTTATAATTTCTGCACCCATTTTTTTGTGATTTTGTTCACTGGCCAGACAACAGAAATTTTAAGCTCCTTGGATATATCGCCAAGGCGAAATATTCAGTTCGAAGACTTTTAAGAGAATGTTTTTAAACACATCGACGTTACACCGGAATCGTCTAAGGAGAATGCCGTTATACCCAGGTGGCTCGAAAAGCTTCATTCCATGCATTATTTGCTTCACTTTATCTGATGATATCGCTAGGTAAGCCGTATGTGCGTAGGATCACCGCGGTCTACACCCCGGTGTACACTCCGCATTCTTATGAGCTTTCGTGCTTCGAATCTTTTCCGTCGCATTGGCAGAGGTGTTGCTGAAGTTATCACACATTTCCTTCGTGCTTGGACCAGGAAAGTTCGTTTTTATGGTGACGTTGATAGATGCTTTATTACTTATGCTGACCAAATCATTCGCCGGTTCTTATGTTTCTTACAATAATGGTTATTAACCGACAATTCCTGCAATAAATGAGACCTCTTCGCTTGTCCAAATTTCCGCTGTTACTAAATTTCTGAACTTTCCATAGTACTCTCTTAGTACGGTGTCTTACGTGTCTTTTCTACACTTTTGCCAGGCCTGGTCTTTAGCTTGGTCTTTAATGTACGACAGTTACGTTATCTCATGAAGAATTTAGATTTTCTTAGAAGTTGTACACTTAATTGTTGCTGTATTGGCACATTTCTTCGATATTTCTTCCACTTCGTACATTGTTACATTCATTGTACATTGTGTTCTTGCAGTCATACATTGACACATTTTGACATTGTCTTGCCATGTTACAATCACTCGCCGGGGTAGCTCAGTCAGCTAAGGCGTTGCGCTGCTGAGCACGAGGTAGCGGGATCGAATCGCGGCCCCGGCGGCCGCATTTCGATGGAGGCGAAATGCAAAAATGCCCGTGTGCTTGCGTTGCAGTGCACGTTAAAGAACCCCAGGTGGTCAAAATTAATCCGGAGACCTCCACTACCGCGTGCCTCATAATCAGAACTGGTTTTGGCACGTAAAACCCCAGGAAGAAGAATGCCATGTTACAATCAGCATGCCTACTTCCACGTGCTTTTGTAGTGGACCTGATTGATCTTGTGTTACACAGCAGGTTACTATAGAGACGTTCCATGCTATCTTGTGTTTTTATGCCCCCTCCCTTTGTAACCTAAATATCTTGAGGGTGATGAAAAAGGAATTCTCAGTTTCACCCGAAAGGCGAAGCATCATTTGCGATAGCAAATTAATAGACAGCTATACAAGTTAATGATTATAGATTTATGGGCGGTATAAACTTGCGGCCATTCACTCACTAACTAAATTACCAAGCATGGTGTCAGCGCGCACAGGCAAACATCAAGGCATTACACTCGATGAGCACGGACACTCGCTCTCAAAGCGCTGGCGTGACGAAGCGCGGTAGCAGCAGTGAGCGAATTGACCTTCGTGCTGTCTATCGCTTCAACGCAAACTGAGCCACGAGAACGCAGCATGCACAAAGGTATGAGCCGTCGAAGTGCCTAGACTCTGCCCGCAACGCAGATTGCTTTCAAGATATGGCCCGCGCGGCCGCAGAATACGCGGTTGCTGCAAGAGCACAATGCCGACCCCCTCCACCCCCCCCCCCACCCCCCCGGCGCGCTTCCTTCCGCTTTCCTTCCTTGCGCGGGCGAGATTGAGCCGAGATCGTCGGCTCCCCTTGCACGCTTTCACTCGCACATACAGCATACGGCGTGCCGCGACGGTGTTATCGACTTTGGACTTTATAGTGAACTTCGCGGCGACGCCGACGGCAAAAATGTGCTTGCAGGGTCCATATAATTGCTATCGCAATAAAGCATCGTTCAGCCTGATGTAGTATTTGAATTTCGGCGGAACTTGTGAATGATGTACAGTATGAACACAAACAAAGCGTCATGTTAAATCGGTAAAGTGTGCGGTGCCTAGTATAAACATTGCATGGGGTCATCCCCATGCAATGAGGGTGTACTAACGAAATTACATGATTTATTTAATTTATAATTATGAATAAAATAAGTGACAATTAAAGCGTAGATTTATTTACCTTAGAATAATAAGTATGCTGTTCCTGTGCCGTCATTTAACTTTCCGTCAGCTTTATGGTTTGGTCTGTAACAAATAGCAATGTCTCATCATTCGTAAATGTAAGATAAATCTCAGCTGTGTTATTTTGTACCAATGAATGATTTTCTGTATTTAGGTACTATTATTGCATTATTTGCGTAATGTGTCAACTGCTGGTATTTCTACGGTAATACATTTTGTTGGTACATTTTCTGCATTTTAGTAGTTTTTTGTAACACATTATAAGAGGTATTCCTGCAGAGATTTAGATGAGACCTTTGTCTGCATGGCAAATGTACCCATTTCTGTCTTTGCACTAAAACTTTCCAACTACAATATCGCAAAAATCAACTGTGTTGCACGCATATAACATTTTTCAATACCATTTATTTCGGTCTTTATTGAAGTAGCGCTTCATATTCGTTTCAGCGTGCGTCTTGGATCTGCATAATTTCTGGTACCCTAAGGGTCCCATACGCAATAAAGCTTTCCATATGCATTTCAACAATTTAATATGTTTCGGTACCATTCTTATGGAAATGTTACGAAATCAACATCAAAACCATACAGATTCCGTAAGAATTGTACGGAAACATAGGGAAATATTGGAACGGTATATGAAACCTTTTAATAGGAAATTATGCAGCGTATGCGTCTACATTTGTCTACAAAGTTTGCCGACTGCTGCAGCTGAGAAAGTGTTCATTTTATCCAAGAATATTGCGACCGATGGTGATGAATCTATGAAAACTATTTTATGCGCGCATTCTATAGTACATAGCAGACATTTGAATACTGGCTGTGTTCTGAGGCTGTGGAGCTATTCCGCTTTTTTCTTAGATACTGGGGCCCGTAAACGGCTGCGGTCGTGTATACATAAGGCTTGGAGTAAGTAAGAGACCACTGCATGCTGTGATCCACGATGTTGCAATATTGGATTTGTAATAACGAATCTTGAATCTTACTAGCCATTATTTATGCCAGGAATATACTTCCGGATGAAAACTCACCAAGGACGGTGCTGAGAAGTGTTAAAAGAATAACAGACTTCATGGTGTGCACACGGATAACCAAACTGCTTCAGGGCAGCACTTGAATCCGGGCTTTATAAACAGCAGAAAGTGACCGCAACTTCTCGAGTCCTATCACGAGTGTGCGGCGTCATGAGAGATAAGGAACTCTCTGCGAGCTGTCGTCCCGAAGAGTGCAGACTATACGCGAAATTGAGTGCTAGTGTTTTGCGCGTGCATTCGAGAAGGGCACGAAATGGCACGTGTCGCTAAACAATGCATAGTTTGTTCACGCAGAAAGATAATTTAGGAAATGGTGATCACATGGTTAGGAAATAACGCAAGAGCGAAGATGCAATGGAAGAGTACGCTTCAGCACTTGTCCCACTTGTCCTCGCGCATTCATTTACAAATATACGTAGCTTATAGACGACCATGTTTGTGTCAACGGGAGGCCGCCACGAGTCTCGTACATATGCAAGTGTACTTGTAAATGAATCATTGTTATGCATGGTACCTTGAGCACTGTGACTTTGGAATATTTTTGTCTATTTTGTTCGAGTAAAAAGGCAATAAGGCTATAAGGAAGGCTATACAAATTGTTAAAAGCTAAAGAATTTGTGACAGTAACGAAGCTCTTTCTTCGCGCTCACATTGACCGCAAATAAAGGAAAAATGATTCGGCAATTGAATACCTTTACTGCGAAATATTTTACCTAAATAATACACGGTTGATGAAACTTAAATGATAAAACTGTTTTCTGCGAAAGCGCGAAACCATTGACAGAGCGCCAAGAACCGAAACACACGACGAGTGCTAACTTGTATAACTGCGGTGGTTTATTTCCACGACAGACTTATAATAATGCAGAGCACACGAAACATACAGGATAAAACAAAGAGTATTGGTTAAGACAAAAGAACAAGTTAAAGACACGACTTTGCCGGAGGATTATTCATTACTGTACCCGCGCAATGCCCATCCACAGAAAAAAACTTTTTGTCCGACACTGCGACGGACGGCCTGCTTACACATTTCTTTTCGCGCGCCATTAGTGCTGCTTCACTGATGATGCGGTTTCGATTATCTTACTGCCTGCTGGCGAAAGAGGTGTGCTCAAACAAATGACGACATTTACAATCACCGCAACGGACTGCTAGAAAAGAGAGAGAGAGAACAACTTTATTGAGAATGTCTGCAGAACCGATCAGGCTCCCTTCCACGCAGGGAGCACGAGCTTTCATCGCGACGCGGCCACTACGTCAGTCTCGTGCGCTATGCTCTTCGAGGTCTTGCTCCCTCGCTACTTCCGCGGGTCCGAGAGGGCCGCCGCCCACTTCCTGGGGGTGGCGCCCCCCTTCGCCTCGGTTTCGCTCGGTCGCTGCCTTTCTAGAGCTGCCGAGACCTGCTCGACGGCCTTGAGTTGTGTCTCTTGATCGTAGATGCGCGTTGCAGCCTCTAGCTGCGGCGGAATCGTGGTCTTCTCACTGGCTTCTCTCGGATTTACGCTACAGTCCCAAAGATGTGAGCCGCGGTAGCTCTCTCCTTCGCACACAGTCTACACACGTCACTCGTGTACACACTCGGACACACGTGCTTAGCTAGCACCGAGGGTGAGCAGGGACCCCGTCTTTAATGGTCTGTATAACACTGCCTCCTTCCGGGTAAGCCCCGGGTGAGGTGGCGGCATAGTCTGTCTGCTCAGTCTGTCTCATTTCACTATTTCGTTGAAGGTGATCATCTTGTCCTTGGCACTGTACCGCGACCAACACTCCGAGTGGGCCGTGTTTGCAGCCGCGCGGTTGGTTAGTCCTCGCGCGTCCGCGTTAGCCGTCTCGTTGCGGCTCGCGTTCCCGCGTTACATGTCACTGCCCATGTGGGCCGGAAACCACTTGATGACTGCAGCACTTTTGTGCCCGATGTCTTCGACCGTGCGCAGTATGCGCGCGGCCTCACTACATACCCTACCCTTGGCATAGTTCTTCACTGCCGTTCTAGAGTCACACAGCACTGTAGTGCATCCGGGGTCGGAGACGACCAAGGCGATGGCCACCTCCTCCACCCGGTGCGCTTCTCGAGTCCGGACGATCGCTGCAGACTTCGTTGCACCCGTCGATGCGCCGACGAACACCTCCGCGTATGCGTCGCTGCTCCCTCGATACTGTGCCTTCTTGTCTGGCGTGGACGTCCACGAGAGCCCTGGCCCTCGCCAACCTCCGCTCCTTGTTGTGCTCGGGGTTCACGTTCTTCGGGATCGGGCAGCCCCTGAGCCTTCTATTGACGCTATCCGGTGTAGGTACGTTGTTCTGCTGCTTGCTCTCGGCTCGAGGCCAAGGTCCCGCAGTATCTGTCTTCCGGCTCTCGTTTCAGAGACACGTTCGAGTTGCGCCGTTCTCTGTGCCTCGGCTATTTCGTCCAGCCTGTTGTGGACACCCAGCGCCATGAATTTTTCGGTGCTCGTGCTCTCGAGGAGACCGAGTGCCGCCTTATACGCCTTGCGTATGGTGGCGTCTATCTTGTTACGTTCACTCGGCCTCCAGTTGTGGAAGGTGGCCACGTACGTAATGTGGCTAACTGCCAAGGATTGAACGAGCCTAGTCAGGATCTCCTCCTTCATTCCCGCTCTTCTGTTGGACACCCTCTTTATGCGTCTCATTGCCGCGGCCGCTTTGCCCACGAGCTTGTTCACCGTTTCACCGTTGATTCGATTTTGCTCGATGAGAAGCCCGAGCACTCGAATCTTCTCAAGCTCCCGTATTACTTGTCCTCCCGCCGTCTTGATCGTGATCTTGGGACGCTCATAGTTGACTTTTATATTCTTTATTTCCTGCCCACTCCTTTCGGTGGTATCATAAGCAGCTCTGACTTGGCTGGAGAGCAGACGAGTCCAGACCCGTCCAGCTGCTCCTCGATGGCGTTTACCGTTTACCGTTTACCCATAGCGTAACGTCGTCGGCGTAGATGGTGTGCCGGACTCCCGTTACTCTCTCGAGCCGGTTAGCCACCCCGATCACCGAGCCCTGCGGGGTTCCGACGCTGCCGAGCTTCTTCTCTTCAGAACGGACCACCGAAATCTGCGCCGGACTACCGAAATCTGCGCGGGTCTCCCGTGCAGATTTCGGTGGTCCGTCCCGCCAGGAAGTCTTCGATGTACTCGTATGTCTTCCTGCCCATGTTTAGCCGGGATACTTGGGCCAGGATAGCCGAGTGCCTCCCTTTATCGAAGGCGCTCTGCAGGTCCAGCCCGAGTATGGCTCTGTTGTCCTTGGTGCCCGTCATATCGTCGATGATCTCGTTCTTCAGTAAGATCATGGCGTCTTGCGTCCCGAGCTTGTTCCAAAAGCCGATGATGGAATTTGGATAGAGGTCCGATTCTTCCACGTAACGCTGCCACCTGTTCACGAGAACGTGCTCGAGGACCTTTCCCACGCACGAAGTGAGCGAGATCGGCCTGAGGTTCTCTTTGTTGGGCGGCCTGCCAGGCTTGGGATGAGGATCGTCTTGGCTGCTTTCCATTGCTTGGGCAGCCTTCCATCTTGCCAGCACTTGTTGTAGAAGTTCGAGAGTGTTTCGATGGCCCCTTCAATGAGGTTCTTGAGCGCTCTGTGACCCGCGGCGGACCCGCGGCGGACCTACCATTGAGATCCTACAGGGCTCTGACTTCTCATGTCTCGATGTCTCGATCTAGCGTCTCGTTCTCGTTGCCTTGGTAATCCGGGTGTCTTTCCGTGGGGGTGGTCGGTAGGTACTTGGCGTCCAAGCGCCGCTTGATCTCGTCCTCCCCGTGTTCGCAGATCGCTTTGTGTAGGATTCTGGCCAGGTTGTCGCGTTAGTGGCCCTTGGTCTTTGTTTCGTCGAGAAGGTGCCGCAGCATGCTCCACGTCTTGTCCTTGCGTATCCGTCCATCTGCTTCATTGCAGGCCTCGTTCCATTGTTGGGTGCATAACACCTTGCAGTGGGCCTCGATCTGCCTGTTGAGCTTGGCGATCTTCTTCCTTAGACTTCGGTTGGTTCGTTGCTTCTTCCACCTCGCCTTTATGTACTGCTTGGCTTCTATAAGGTGGGTCAGCCGACTGGCCATCTTGTCTATCCGTTCTTTCGTCTCCAGCTCTTTGGTGGCTCCTTCCGTCGTGTCAACGACGTTAGCCGCCCATTGTTCGATGTCCGTAATGTCCAGTTGCTGCGTGGAAAGTGCCTTTCGAAAGACTTCCCAGTCCGTAATGCGATACTTCCTTATGCCGGTGTTGCCTTGGACTTCGAGTGGTACGACGACCTCCACGATGTAGTGATCGCTGCCCAGCTCTTGGCCCGTGTTTCTACATTCCGCTTCTGTCGTTCCTCCGTCGGTTTTGACAAAGGTAAGGTCCGCAGTGGCGTCTCTCGTAACCGATGTGCCGATCCTGGTGGGAAACACCGGATCCGTGATTGGGTTCAGTCCCACGTCAGTGGAATCTTGCATCAGCTCTCTTCCCTTGACCTTCGTTCTTTGGTAGCCCCAGTCTTGGTTCGGAGCGTTAAAGTCGCCACACACTACTAGTGTATTGCTCCCCGCGACTCTACTCGCCTTGTGGAGTAGTGGCTTGAACTTCTGTTGCCCGTGAGACGGATTGCTTTAGACGTTCACCAGGAAAGTGCTCTCCTTCCCCTTTTTGCCCGTGAATACTTCTACCGTGCAGTGTACGATGGCGCTTCTGCCGATCAGTTCGTGTTCCATGAAGGTGATCCCTTTCCTAACGAAGGTGCAGACCCCTCTGCCATGCCCTTGAACGTGTCCCTTTCGCTCGACGGGCTGTCGTGCGACCGGTAGCCCGGGAGGCTCAGTATCTCTTCGCTGTGTGTTTCTTGTATAATTATTACGTCTGGTTCCCTCGTTTGCTGCTGCAAGTTTTGCTGCAGCACCGCTCTCTTGCCGGTAAAGCCATTGCAGTTCCAGTGCGAGACCAAGAGGTGTCTCACTGGCGGTGTACTTACTGCAGTACATGCTGTCCCGTCCATGATTGCTGCAGTTTGGCGATGATCTGTGCTTCCATACTTTGCATTTGTGCCTGTATGTGCGCCTGCAGCTCTGTTTGCATCTGCGCTATATGTTCTGGATCGTGCTCTGTATGTTGGTTGTCATATGCTGAACCGTTTGGTCGAGTGAGGTGAGGCGTTCGTTGGTTACCTTGCTGGTACTGTCTCTCGCCCTGTTTTTCGATTCACTCCGTTATCTTTCGTTCTTTGGCGATCTCTATGGCTCTCCTCTTGGGAGCTGGTCCTGCCACTTTCGTGGCTCTCGGGTCCACTTCGACCTCTGGTTCGTCCTCAGTCATCTCTTCTTGTTTCCTCTGTTGTGCGGGTGTCGGCTGCTGCTGCGGCTGTTGCTGCATCACAGTTAATGTCGTTAGCTTCTCGTTGATTTCCTTGATGGTTGCGTCCTGTTCGGCGATTCTCCGCTTTAGCTTCTCGTTCTCGTCTCTCAAGGCTTTCTCCACCCCGTTCGCTTCTTGGATCTTCTTCGCGGCGTTTTGCGCTGGTGGTTGTCTCTTCTCTGCCATGTTTGCCTTGACTGCGTCGGCCCAGGCGCCTCTGTCCCTCGAATGCGACGGTCTGTGGCGACTGGCGCTCCTGCCTCTTTTGCTGTCGTCCCTTTTGCGGCTGCTGTCGCACTGCTTTGATTCCCCGCGGGGTCTCTCGGCAGGCGGCGCTCGTCGCGGCGGAGAGCTTTCAGAGTCCGGTTGTTGCTGCATGGCTTCCATCTTGCGTTCCCATTGCCGTTTCTTGACCACGTGCGGCATCTTGTACTTTTTTTTGCATTCCCTCTCACCCGTTGGATGTTGTCCCCCGCATAGCTTGCATTCGCTTTCGTGACCCTCGCTGGGGTTCGCGATTTCACAGCCGAAGCACACTTTGGTGTTGGTATTCGGGCATACGTCGCTTCTATTACCGACCTTGCCGCATTGCTTGCACACGTCAAAAGGAAGCAAGAGAAAGGCAAGTGCTTGCGGTAAAGCCCGCACCTGATCAATATCGAGCCGTACTTGAGGTAGTTCGGTACTTTCTGTCCTGCGAAGAGTACTATCACCGTGGTTGTGTTGCCACTTCTGTGCGCCTCCACCGCTAGTAGGTTGTACATGTTCACGATGTTTTCGGCTATCTCCTCCGGGGCATCGTCTACGGCTATGCCTTGGATGACTTCCATGACCGTGCCGTCCGGCGCCGTTCGGTAGGCGCTGATTTAGAATGTCTTACTTCCTATGTTAAGGGCTTTGACCTTAGAGTACAGCGTGGCGCGCCTCTCGTCCGGGGTGCTGACCACGATGATGTTTTGCTGCGCGTTCGTGCAGATGGTGTCTGCTTTGGCTTCTTCCTTCGTTACTCGTGCCGCCGTCCTGACGACCGACATGATAATTGAAGCCTCGGTTTTCGCTACGTTGAGACCGCCGCGTGGTCTCATGACTACGTTGGCGTCTTCTTTCGGCATATTTATCGGTATCCTCGCCGCTTTCGTTACCGAAGCTGCAACTCTCTTAGCAAAGTTGGCCCTGGTCTTGGGTCTAGACTGGCGAGTAATGGCGGTGGACTCACCGTTTTCCTTGCCGGCCATGATCTGCTTGATGCGCTTGCCGGAGGTCGACCAGCCTTCGGCTTCTTCCGGTGTAATGTCCTCTCTGTGAACTTCGATGCAGGTGCGCCCGCAGAAACTGCCGATGCTCAGCGCTGACGCCTTGTTGTCTCCCATCGACGTGACCACTTCCATTTCGGACGACATCTTGGTCGTCCAAGATCGTCGTCCGAATTAGGCCTAGAGGCCGGGCCCGTCGTGACCGGTGGATGTACTCGTGGTAGGGCCTACGTTAGGCTTAGCGAAAAGTCCGCACCGCACCAGAGAAAAGTCGTCGTAAATCGATAAAATCACGTATCGCTTGTTCAAAACTGGTGCCGGTCGATGCCCCGCACCTTCGCGCACACTTTGGTACCAATTATATCCCGGTAACTGTAAATTAACACGGCGTTGATTGGAAAAGTAACAGGCGTCGATGTGAAGCACGTCCGCTCCCGTCGACGACCGCAGCGCCAGCACAGCTAGAAAACACTCTCTCCCATATAGGGCATTGTTATGATGCTCGCGCAGATGGTCGTTCAGACACCATTGAAGAAATGCGACAAACCGTGTTGCTGAAGACACATTTATTTGCAATCTGTACTGGTAATTCTTATATGTCTGTTGCTTCGGGTTCATTACTGAGTGCACATATGAGGTGTCCGGTGTTGTGGCTCAGCAACAGAAAAGGTCTTCTTAGGTGGCACATCCGATCTTCAAGGAAAGCTATGTAAACGGTTTTATATACAGTCGTGATTGACGTCATAGCGGAGGCAACGTGCAGCTGTTGTATTTTGTAGTTAGTGACCTTAGCACCTTCGGAGGCCGCAAAAAACGCTTGACTGAACGCGCTCGCCAGTAGCAGCTAGTTTTGCTGCGCTTGCACTGTAGTATACACGTTCGGTGTTTCTTACTTCGAAGGAACCCTAGCTCAATTGCACGGACTTCTGGTTCTGGCGAAGAGCATTAATTTTCATTTTTCGGCTAGAATAGCGCGTTCTCACTTTTATGAGCAAATACTTTTATCAGTAAATCGTTGTCAAGCGATACAACAGCATTGCCTTGGTACTGTCCCGCTACGTGGCATTTGCATATTTTAAAATCTTGCTGCATGATAGTTGGGACACCCTGTATACCAAATTTATCTTAATAAATATAGGAGAAGTCCTTGAATATTTTGGTCTACAGGAGTTTCGAAGCTGTTCTGAAGCTCCTGTGGGAGTCCAGGATTGCGGAAGGTCACCATTGTATCAGTGCAACTGGGTGGCTGCGGCGTGCATCGTTTGCCGAGGTGGCCAAGTGGGTCAGTGAGGTGGGGAACAATTATCACTGTCGGCTTCAGGAAAGCTGGTCGGAACGCACCGTCTGCTGATATTGATCCGTACGCAAGCAGCAAATCATAACATGAGGGACATTTGCCGATGACGTTGCTGCCCGAATCGGCTGAGCTCTTCGACAATGCTTCGGAAGAAAGAGGTTTTGATGGTTTCTACTACACAACGTTCACTTGAGGTGAATAAAACAATTTCATTTTGTGCATACAGAAAGTGATGTGAGATGGTTTCATTGGTGTTTCTTGACTTCTGGCAAATCAGTGGTGCCTAGGAGTTGAGCGCGTCAGAATCTAGTAAGTACGGCATTGCACGACGAAGATATATGCCCAGGAATCCGCTAGTATCTTTGTATAACGTGTGCGTCTTATATATGTAAGCTTTTTTGTAAGATTGGCTGTTTTTGGGGGGTGAGTCCTATCCAAGGGTGCGACAAACACCGGAACATAATGTACTTCTTTGCACGTACCCGTGGTTAGTCATTAACGGCACCGAGTTGTCATTCCGACACAGATGAGCTTCAACGAAGCAGCAGTGGTGTAGCCAGGAATATATTGCGGGGACGGGGGGGGGGGGGGGAAATAGGGGAGCACGCACTTCACCGGTGACTGAGGGAATGGGGGCTGGGCGTGGCATTCTTGTATAAACAAATTTCGGGGAGGGTAGGAGGTTCGTGCTCGGGGTTACTTCCCCCACCCCCGCCCACCTCTGGCTACGTCTCTGTAAAGGAGCAATTCATTGCTTCTCATATTGTTACGGGGAGATTTACAGAAAAGGGGGTTTATTTACACTATGTACAAGGAGACTAAATGTTGGCCAGCAACAACAAAGATGGCGAACCACAGTTTCACCTCTTCCTCGTCTCGTCGGCTCTAAGCTTCAGCGTCTTCTTTGTCCGCCGGACAACTGGCTCATAACACTACCCTCCGGCGGCGAAAGCACCGACTCGGTGCAGGTGAACGAAGGGTACATGAAAAAAAGTAAAACTAGCACACAAGGTATTAAGGGGTGTCCGGGGCACGATAGGGCTTGAGACGGACAACGTGTACAATGTCCTTGCGGAGAGGAGCAGAGGATGACGAAGGCAGCAGTGGAAGCGATTTCATAAGTGACATCAGTCACTTGGCGGCACACGCGATATGGACCGGTGTACTGGAAGAGCAGTTTTTCGGATAAGCCAACGCGTCGTGCTGGGGACCACAGGAGAACGAGCAATCCAGGGACAAAGTGGGTGGTCCTGCGGTGGCTGTGGTAGCGAGACTGTTGGTGGATTTCGGACTCAGAAAATCGAGTGCGAGCAACTTGACGTGCATGGTCGGCACGTGCAATAGTCTCTTGAGCATATTCAGTGGGTGGGCACCCAGAAGAAGGCACCAGAGTATCCATGGGCAATGTAGGGTTTCGACCGTATAATAGGAAAAACGGCGAATAACCAGCGGTCTCATGCCTGAAGTGTTGTACGCGAATGTCACAAAGGGTAGTGCAACGTCCCAGTCGTAGTGGTCGGCAGACACATGCATGGCCAACATGTCGGTAAGGGTGCGGTTCAGGCGTTTTGTCAAGCCATTCGTCTGTGGATGGTAGGCTGTAGTCAGTTTATGTTGCGTCGCACAGGATCTTAGAATGTCATCGATCACCCTGGACAGGAACTGTCTGCCGCGGTCAGTGAGCAGTTGCCGAGGAGCTCCGTGCTGGAGTATGACGTTATGCAGCAAGAAGTCTGCAACCGTCGGTGGCACAGCTAGTGGGAAGTGCACGCGTAATGGCAAACCGCGTCGCATAATCTGTGGCAACGGCGACCCACTTGTTCCCAGAGGCGGATAAGGGAAACGGACCAAGTAAATCGAGGGCGACACGGTGAAAAGGCTCGTAAGGAATGTCCAGAGGCTGAACATGGCCTGCAGGCGGCAGAGTCAACTTTTTTCGGCGCTGACAAAGGTCGCATGAGCCCACGTAACGGCGCACTGAGCGGGACATCCCAGGCCAATAGAAACGGCGGCGTGCGCGGTCGTATGTACGTGACACACCAAGATGGCCCGCCGTTGGTGCGTCGTGAAGCTGCGCCAGGACAGTGGAACGGAGGTGAGCCGGGATGACTAACAACAGGTCAGGACCGTCAGGGAGTAAACTGCGACGATATAACGTGTCGTTTTGGAGTACAAAGAGGCGGAGGGAAGGATCAGGAGCGTGGGAGTGCAATTTTTCGATGATCTTGCGTAGAGACGCGTCAAGGCGTTGTTCGGAAGCGATGTTGAAGAGTTGAGAGATCGAAAGAACACACGGGCTGGAGTCGCTCAGGGCAGCGTCCGGTGGATCTACTGGGTATCTGGAGAGGCAGTCGGCATCCTGGTGCAAGCGGCCAGACTTGTAAACGACGGTATACGAGTATTCTTGAAGGCGCAGTGCCCAACGACCAAGGCGACCAGTGGGATCTTTGAGAGAAGACAGCCAGCATAGAGCATGGTGGTCAGTAATGACTGTGAAGGGTCGGCAGTAGAGGTAAGGCCGAAACTTGGCGATGGCCAAACTAGAGCGAGGCACTCTCGCTCTGTGATCGAATAGTTTTGCTCAGCCGAGGAAAGAAGGCGACTGGCATAAGCAATAACGCAGTCCTGACCGTATTGACGTTGGGCTAGAACTGCGCCGATTCCATGGCCACTGGCGTCGGTACGGACTTCTGTGGGCGCAGATTCGTCGAAGTGAGCCAACACTGGTGGTGATGTCAGTATTCCAATCAGCTGTGAGAAGGCGGACGCTTGTGCAGGACCCCAAGAAAAAGTCGCGTCTTTCTTAAGCAGGCAGGTGAGAGGCCGTGCTAGTGCTGCAAAATCTTTCACAAACCGCCGAAAATAAGAACACAGGCCGAAAAAGGAACGGACGTCCTGAGTAGAGCGAGGTGTCGGAAAGTTGGCAACGGCGCTAACTTTGACAGGGTCAGGCCGTATACCTGTAGCATCGACAAGACGACCAAGTACAGTGATCTCGCGGCGACCGAAGCGGCATTTGGCAGAGTTAAGTTGAAGACCTGCATTGCGAAGGATGCGCAGAATATTCGAGATGTCAACTTAGATGACTGGAGAACGTAGGCGAGAAAATGACTACGTCATCGAGATAGCACAGGTAAGTTGACCACTTGAAACCACGAAGAAGGGTGTCCATCATTCTTTCGAATGTTGCGGGGGCATTGCACAAGCCAAATGGCATAACTTTGAACTGGTAGAGCCTATCGGGTGTTATAAAGGCGGTCTTCTCCTTGTCTTTTTCGTCAACGGCGATTTGCCAATAGCCGGACCGAAGGTCTATAGAAGAAAAGTACTGTGCGCCATGCAAAGAGTCGAGGGCGTCGTCAATTCGTGGCAGAGGGTACACGTCCTTTTTGGTAATCTTGTTTAGGTGGCGATAGTCGACGCAGAACCGCCAGGTGTTGTCTTTTTTTCTGACAAGCACCACAGGGGATGCCCAAGGACTCGTAGATCGTTCCATGCATGTCCTTTGTAAACATTTTCTCGACTTCGGTTTGAATTACGCGCCGTTCAGTCGCAGACACTCTGTAAGGACGCCTATGGATGGGACTGGTGTTGCCGGTGTCAATGCGATGAGTCACAACTTTTGTCTGGCTGAGATGGGGCGAAGCAAAATCAAAAACGTCGCTGTAAGCGGCTAGCAAGCGACGAAGGTCGTCAGACTGAGCAGCCGAAAGGTCGGGGGCAATCATGGCGTCAAAATGTGCATAAAATGAAGTACTAGTGTCAGGGCTTCCAGAAGACAGGGGGGCATCGATAGTAAGGGCCACAGGGTCGTGTGCGTCTAAAGGCGCTATGCATCCCAGAGTGATACCCTCGGGAAGAAACTGTGGAGTGCGTCCAAAGTTCAGAATAGGGATACATGCCCGGTTCGCAGAAACAGTCACAACAGAGTGAGGGAGGGCTACCTGCCTTGTTAAAAGAGCGTCTAGGGAAGGAGAGATGACGTAGTCGCCGTCACAAATGGCGGAATCTGAGGTCAGTGTGACATACATCGCGGCGGCTGGTCGAAGGCGAACAAACTCGGCGACACATAAACGCGGCTGTGACGCGGTGGGGAGAGAGAGAGAAACAACTTTATTTCAACTCGGTGGGGAGATCGGGTACAGAAGGAAGTTCCAACTGGAGAAGGCCAGAAGAGCAGTCGATGAGGGCAGGATGGGTACTCAGGAAGTCGTGGCCGAGGATGACTTCATGTGGACACTGCTGCAGAACGGCGAATATAACTGAGGTCTGGTGGCTGGCGAAGCTCACACGCGCAGTGCACATCCCAACGACGCAAGCTGTACCGCCGTCGGCTACACGAACGACAGGCGACGCCGCGGGCGTCAGAACCTTGCGGAGACGACGAGAAAGGCGAGCGCTCATAACCGATAATTGCGCCCCCGTGTCTTTGAGCGCCGAAACAGGCACGCCGTCCACTTCTATGGCCAAAAGGTTTTGTCGGGTGGTCAGGGTCAACAGAGGATTTCCGGGTCGGTTGGTCAATGCAGCATCACCTCCGAGAGCTGCACCAGTCAATTTTCCGAAGAGGGACGGCGAGGGTATGGCGACGGTGAGCGACGGGCAATCGGTGAGCGAGAACGCCGGTTCTGTGGGGACGGCGAGCGGCGGTCGTAGTGTGGAGTCGGAGCAGCAACATCACAGTGCGGCAGGTCATTGCGGGCATGAAAAGGCGAGGACCGGCTGTCTTCCGGGCGGTAAGCGTACGCGGGACGAGGAGACGAAATCTGACGATAGCGACAATGGCGGGAAATATGACCTACTCCATTGTAATTAAAGCATATTGGCTTGTCGTCATGTGTGCGCCACTGGTTTGGGTCACGGTATCGGAGGTAGGTCGATTGTGGGCGTGGAGGTCGAAAGAAATTACCGACCGTAGGGCTACTTACAGAACAGATCGGACGGATGCCTGCGTTCGCCAGCTCTTCGCGTACGACAGCTTGAATCAGAGATACTGCCGGGCGGGACTCGTCGTAAGAACGTATCGGGGGAACCGACGGATACACAGCCTCAATCTCGCGCCGCACAAGACGCAGCAAGTTTTCGGCACCAGGTGGCTGGACGTCTTCACACGATGAGCTAGAGGCGGTATTAGGGAGCCGAATGAATTGCTGTGAGACACGACGGCTCTTTGCCTCTTCAAAGCGTCGGCACTCTCTTATAATGTCGTCGACCGTCGAGCAGTCCTTGTACACGAGCAAATTAAAGGCGTTGTCTGCGATGCCTTTAAGAATGTGGCTGACCTTGTCCGCTTCGAGCATCTTGTCATCGACCCGCCGAAAGATTGCTAATACATCTTGAATGTACACAACGTACGGTTCAGTAGATGTTTGGGCCCGGCAAGAAAGTTCCGTCTTGGCGGCTCGCTGGCAGCCAAGTGGCTTCCCAAAGAGTTCCTGCAGTTTTTGCTTGCAAGTGTCCCAACTGGTCAATTCCTCCTCGTGTGTTCGGAACCAAACACGGGCCGTTCCCTTGAGGTAATAAATGATGTTAGCCAGCATTATAGTCGGGTCCCAATGGTTGCTCTTGCTGGCGCGTTCGTATTCGATTAGCCAGTCTTCAACGGGCGCCAGTGCCCGAGAAGGCGCCAGGGTCCCGGAGTTGGGTCAAGACAATCGGTGCTGTGGTAGCCGAAGCCGAAGCAGCGGGCCTCTCCGTTGGCATGGTCGAAGGGCCCACGAGATTTCCGCTTCGAAGTTCCGTGATGTGCTGGTGATGTACCCCGCACCTCCACCAAGATGTTACGGGGAGATTTACAGAAAAGGGAGTTTATTTACACTATGTACAAGGAGACTAAATGTTGGCCAGCAACAACAAAGATCGCGAACCACAGTTTCACCTCTTCCTCGTCTCGTCGGCTCTAAGCTTCAGCGTCTTCTTGTCCGCCGGACAACTGGCTCATAACTATATTTAAGGTGAGAGTGGTGCTCGCCATCTAGCCAGATGTTCGTGCGAGCGAGGAGTGCAATAGTGTTTATTCTACAAGGTAGAATAAGGCAGTATACCGCAGCCAATCTATCCCCTTAGAAATTACACCCAATATGTTTCATTTGTTTTAGCAGGAATATGTTCGCATGTATACGTGCAGCGCTGCACGAGTTTGAGTTCGGAAATGAGCGGTGAAAGCTATTTCGAAGATGTTATATCTCCATATAGCAGTGAAACAAAGCTGCACGACTTACGTTACTCAGTTATGAAATTCTCATTCCAAGCAGTGAAATTTTGGGGATGACCATTAGTAAGGACATCGTTAAACTTATTGTTCTCGGTAAAAACAAAAACTCCTCCAGAGCCAATGGGACATTGCAATATTAGGGAAAAAATGTGCAAACTGCCACTGGAGCTTCCATTAAGCTGCACAATTCATTACCTTGTTCAACAACTGGTTGTCTCGATAGTATTTACCGTGGTGTCATTTGCATGTCACTTCAGTGTTGCCTTCTGTTCATGTCGCTTCTTCGCATATATATGTCTGCTTTGTCCCTGAAAAAGAGTAGTTTGAAGTCCCCACCGGTGTCCTCGTGTAGGTTTCTTACTGTACATTCTACCATTGGGCATTAAGTAGGGCCTTCATTAAACACCTAACTATAGGTTAAGGAGGTGTTCTAAATTATAGTTGTACACCATTTGCCTTCTGATTTCCTGCGTTCTTCCATCTGTGACGCACTGTAATAATAACGTCAGTCACAAAAGAAATGGGTCTATGGCGGCCATTGGCCACATTTTTCTAGCTTGAAAGAGCAATTTCGTTTTGCCTTCGGCTCTCGTTCGAGAGCGAAAGAATTTGCTGTCGGATAATGGGCGCGAGGCCCACCACTGGAGATACGGGCGCTGCAATCGTTTTGGCGTGCAAAGTTGGATCACGTGATCCCGCCTTGCTCAGACGAAGGGAAGCGGATGGTTGGAACGCGTTTTTGAACAGCGATTTCCCACTGTTTTTCGCTTGGAACAGCGTCGTTTTGCACGCACTTCATGTGCGCGGACACCTAGAGACTACGCAGGCTGGGAAAGTGCGTTCAATGTTGTCGGCGGCATGGTACTTTACTGGTCCGTGCCGGAGTGCGCTACGTACGCGAAGGAATAGGGCGTTAGCTTTCACTTTTGCGCTAAAGCTAAGAAACTGCGCGACGCATGGCTGATAAAACTTCGAATAAGTAAGGAACCAAGCTCATATGAACGTGCTTGCAGCAAGCACTTCCGCGAAGAACACTCTGTGTACGGACTGGAAGCGCAAACGTTCGGTGAGTAGCAGACAACGTTAGGCGATCGAAAAAAAAATCGTTCTGCCGCGCACGTCACACCACGATTTTCGCTGACAACTTTCACATGCGTCTGCGACTGCGCGATTTCCGTCGCAGCGACGCCGAAGGTCGCCCGCTGCTCACGAAGCATTCAAGCCTGCATCGCTAAATAAATACAACTTGGAAACTAGTAAAATATCAATATTTTCCTATTATTTTTGAAAATAGAATGAGTACACCATTTTTTAACGTTTAAAACCACTGAGACTTTACGATCGCTTAGTCTGCAGCCGCGGCGAGTGAAACGCTGTACAACACCGCAAGTATGAGCGCGCGGCTATAGTGTGGCATCGGTGGGGTGGTATCGTTTAGTGCACTGTTAGTTTCGTTGTTGCGGTAATATATCGAAGCCCCAACTGTTCTTCCGGAGGAGATTTTGCTTCTGCAGAAGAAGAAGAGACCTTTGAGTGTGCAAGCACCTGGCAGAATTTGTAGCGATAAAGAGGTTCACGAGGGTGACAATCAAGTGGGTACGTGCCGTATGTTGATGGCGGCGTCTGCTCCTGACCTGGATAGCGTGCAGCTTCTCATTTTAAACGAATTGTGTGAGCTGGAGAAAACAAAAAAATTGCCCGCCAATCCACCCTGTGAAGGTGGTTGGAAAGCGAAGCTTTTTACGCCACCCTCACGGTGACTGCGGCGCACTTGATATTTCACACACTACAACGTAACTTTAACCACGGCCTTTATTATTATTTACTTCACAACAATGTTCACTACTGCTTTATGATCGGTGTGATACACACTACTAGACTACGCCATAGTGGGGTAGTCTAGAAAATGAACCGAAGCAGTTACTAGGCTGGAAGTGTTTCGAATGACGCCAACCCTCTTTCAAGCAGCTGCATAAGCTTTGCAACAGCTGCAATCTAATCTTACGGACCGCGCCGAGCCTGTTTCCGTTGTTTGCCCGCAGCCCATATCATCCAACATGTTGGCTCATCACTTTGAAGCTTGTTTTTGTGGTTTTTCTTGCGAAAGCGAGTGCTTAGTTGTACGCTGAATGCCTGAATTCAAGTAAGCTATACTGCTATACCTGCAATTGTTAGCGGTTCGTCGGGATCGTTTTTTGATTACAACGACGGACACGACAGAACCCTTGGCTGGTAGAGGTACAAAGCTTCGCTTTAAAATTGTTCATGAAGCTCCTGAGGCACAGGCGCTGGTGGGTACGCCTTGTTAAAACATCATTGAAACTGGCGCACGGCATTGCTCCGCCGAGCTTCCAATACGCGGTAAAACAGGAAAGCGCCTATTTCGACGGCGCTTGCTGTTACGTCACACGTTGCCCCGTCCACATCGCGCCGATCGCTGCGACTCAGCGACAGCGCTATCAACATGTTGGAATCCCGTCGCGGAGAGCCCGCGACGTCGCGGCGGTCGCTGAGCAACGGAATTCACTGTGTCGCTGAGTGAAAATCGCGCCATGTGAAACAGCCTACTTAGACGATCGCTCACGTACAGTGTTCAGCGAGTGATACGCAATTCTTGGAGCGCATGGCGTCCGGTGCTTTTTACGCTGCTGGTGAGCAGTTGGTCATCGATGATGAGCCGAATGGTAGTCACAATGCATCACAAAGACTCGCTTTCACGCGATACATAAATGCATCAGCTTTGCGTCCCCAGCGCCCACCGGTGGTGCAAGAAGTGCCGGCAGCGACGCACTTCTAGTATAGCGTTTCAATCGCTGGGCACTGTTTGTTGGCCGCAAACCACCAGCATAACATTTGTTTCTTTCACGGCAGAGTGGAAAAAGCTTTGCCTTGTGCCCGGAGCCACGGGTGTAACACAATGGTGTAACACGGTGAATTTTCGATCGCGAGCGAGGCAGATCGGGACCAAATTTCTCGATCGCGATTGGCCCCTTTGCGCAAGCTGCGGAAGGGAGTCAATCGTCGCAAAATTCGATGCCGATCTGGCTCGATCGGGATTAAAACTGCACCGTGTGACAAGCGTAGAAGAATCGCGCAATAAGAAGCAACATATAAATATTAAAATCGTGCCGCAGATAAACGTGAGCTCGTCGTCGCACTGGCGAAAATGTAAAATGTTATCTAGCTACAACGTCATTGAGCGAACCCCTGCACAAAAAAAGTTCTCTACACGGTAGACGCGTTGCACGCCTTGCAGCAAAATTACTTTAGCACACATTAAAGCGCATCTGATGCTTAGTTTGAATTCAACACAATGGTTTCTTAGATTTTACAAAAGCAGCGCACTCGGCCTCCTTGGTTTCCATGTCGGTGGCCATAGCAGACAATGCCGGTGATCGGGGTAACGCTAAGGCTTTATAAGGAAGTTATTTTTTTCGGAATGGTTATTTAACATGTCGTACAGTGAGTGACGAAGTCACATCAGTATTTAACTGATTTCGTCGAAGGGAAATACAATAATAATACAACAAAAGACGACGTGAAAGCGGCTGCTGGCTGAGCAGGAGAGGGCTGGCGGAGCAATCCATCTTTGCACGTCACACGGATGACTCCGCATTGCGGCGCCACGGTATGTGCTAGCCCCCATTACAGGTTAGCATGAATAAGAAAAGCGGTCGCCACAATTGAAAGCTTGATTAAACCTGACCGTGGAGTAGTACTGGCGGTTCTGTTGCGCCAGCGGTAAAGTTTATTAATCTAGCCATGGTGTTCTCTTCACAATGGTCCTTTATGCAAATGAATTTCTTTCCGTTTTTCGATGGTTACATTTTGGTTAAGCGAATTTTGATTGAAAGAGCAACTCTAACAAGCTACTATTAAAAAAAAAGCTGTCTCTCCCGTAATCGAGAGTAGATGTAAGCATGAAATGGCTACCGGTGAAGCACATTGGTGCCACGACGCAGGCCTCAAAGCTTACTGAGCCGAAATGAACCTGTTTTTAACTGAACTTCGTTGCAAGTCTCGCCTCGGCCAAACAACCATCCGCGGCGCGCCGGACGCTGCCGGCCTGGTCACTCCGCGTGACGCCATCCCTCGAAGGAGGCGGCGCGAAACCCACTACCGCTGGCGTTGAAAAGAACAGTGGCAGCCCTATCTCCACGCCTAAAAGTGACAGTCAAGTGTATGGTGCCCTGTATCTGACTTTTAAACGTTGATATTGGAAACGGCAAATAAACCTTCAGCATACTAGAAGTTACAGCTTGAGGGATATTGTGAACGAAAATTAGGAAGAAATCGGAAGCAATCTTTTTTGTAACATGTTTGGGAAGTAACTATATATCGTATGCAATGCGGACTCACTCGAAACACCACTCCTGGCAAGGACGGAATCACCAACAAGTTGCTACGTAACCTGGACGATTCAACCGTGCAGGCAATACTGGAACTCTTAAATGCACACTGGAGCAGAGGGACCTTACCCCCGGAATTCAAGCATGCGGAGATTACACTGATACCAAAGCCAGGAAAAACGCCCTGCCTGGAGAACCTAAGAGCCATTTCGCTTACGTCTTGCCTCGGTAAATTGATGGAACGTGTTATCTTAGACAGGCTACAGACGCATCTCGAAGAACGTCAACTGATGCCGAACACGATGTTTGGTTTTCGGCCCAACTTGTCAACGCAAGACGTGCTTCTGCAGCTCAAAGAGAAAGTACTGACTGCAGCAACGCCGTGCTGCCCAAAAGCAATTCTCGCACTAGACCTAAAGGGAGCCTTTGACAACGTGGGGCACGAAGCCATACTATCCAATCTCAGTGACACGAATTGCGGCCGACGAACGTACAGCTACGTGAGGGCTTTTCTCACTGATCGCACAGCCACAATAGGGCTGGGAAATGTGAGGTCACAGAGAATAGACACATCTAACAGAGGAACGCCACAAGGAGCAGTGCTGTCACCGACACTTTTCAATGTGGCCATGATGAGACTCCCAGCCCAACTCGAGAAAATACCGGGGATCAGACATGCTTTGTATGCAGACGACATCGCGATATGGACAGTCGGAGGGTCCATAGGAGAACAACAAGAGGCATTACAGGAGGCAGTAGGCGTCGTAGCAAGTTATGCGGAGAATGCAGACTGCAATGCGCGCCGGAGAAGTCGGAGCTCCTCAAGATCGAGAAGCGCTCACGAGGACGATCAACAGCCCCGGCACCAACCATCCACCTGCGAATAGATCCTAGAGAGATTACCAAGGTAGACAGACTTCGGATCCTCGGCTTACACTTACAAAAGGACGGGGGCGCAGGATACAGAAGCTACAACACACGACCACGCAGATCTTGCGCATGATTCAACGAATTACTAGCAGGAAGAGGGGACTCAAGGAACAGGACCTTATTCGATTAGTGCAGGCTCTGATTGTGAGCCGCATTACGTACTCGGCACCATATTTAAATTTAAGGAACGCGGAAGTGGAGGTACTCGACCGGCTGATACGCAAGGCGTATAAGCAAGCACTCGGACTCCCACCCGGAACGGCTACTTTTCGCCTCGAGGAGACAGGGGTGTACAACAACGCACGGGAAATCATAGAGGCCCACCTGGTAAGCCAGAAGGAAAGACTACTACGCACAATAGCGGGACGCTGCGTCTTGGAACGTCTTGGATATTCCGTACGGAAGACCAGCGCACTGAC
Organism: Dermacentor silvarum; assembly: GCF_013339745.2. Lineage (NCBI taxonomy): Eukaryota > Metazoa > Arthropoda > Arachnida > Ixodida > Ixodidae > Dermacentor > Dermacentor silvarum. The sequence goes on from NC_051160.1 coordinate 94,724,581, forward strand.
CAAAATCCCAACACGAATAGAAGAAACTATGTACGTCTCACCGATTCCCAGGAACATGCACCCAAACTTCCACATAGGACGGAGACAAGCCCGAGCGCAGGCGCTCGCGAGAAAGTATGGAAACCACCCCAATGTCTTGTACGTAGAAGCGGCCAGCACCGCAAGAAGCACCGCATTCGTCACGAGCGTAGTCGACAATCACGGGACCGAAATAAATGCATCGTCGGTTTCCAGAGTGAGCGCTGCGGAGGCAGAGGAACTAGCGATAGCGTTAGCCATCACGACGAGACCGCAGTGGGATTGCGTCATAGTTCTGACGGACTCTCAGACGGCATGCAGAAATTACTCCAGGGCCAAAATTTCCAGGGCTGCACATCGCATTCTGAATGGAGCGCACCAACTGTCACCATACATACAAATCGTGTGGACTCCGGGGCATGAGTCCTTACGCGGCAATCAGCAGGCACACGCCTACGCCCGAGCGCATGCACACCGGGAGCCGCGAGATGACCGCGCCGAGCAGTTCCAACCAGAGCCCATACCATTAACCTACACTCACATTCTACGACACTATCGCCTTTCACGAAGAACACTACCCCCACCTCATAATTCCCTGACGCGAGAGGAGGCCGTAATATGGCGAAAACTCCAAACAAACACATATCCACATTTGAGTCTTTACCACGCCATACACCCTGCGCTGTATTCCTATAAATATCCACACTGTGATCAATGTGCAACACTTTACCACATGGTATGGGCTTGCGCAAACACACCACAGCTAACACCCATAACACACCCCACCACACGGCAATGGGAGGCAGCGCTGTCCAGCTCCGACTCGACGGACCAGCTCAACCTTGTCAACCGAGCGAGAAGGGCAGCTAAGGCCGCTGGACTCCTGGACTGAGGGGACCACCCACTGCAGAGCGGGGGAGCTACCTACGCTCGCGTGCTCTTTTTATTAAAGTTTATTCTCTCTCTCTATGCAATGCGGTCCTGTAAAAAGGGTTGGGGGCCAGAGACCGCATTTTCTTTACTTTCGGCTAGTTGCCCGGATGATCTCGTTTGGTTCTCTGAACGATGCCTTGAGGTTCTCGTTTCGTTCTCGCCCCATCCTCGTCTTGAGGGTCCAGATAACCACTCTGGATTTTGGCTCAAGGTCTCTCGAAGGTCGCCGACAACGGGAGCAAAAATCATTTCATGCTTTAAAAGTTGCGAGGAACCGAAGTCTCCTTATACGTGCATTGAGTACGAAAGTATTCTGGGCGTGTTGACTATACCGACGTCCATGTCACGTGACATTGTCGCATAACGTTATCACTTAGTCATGTGACCTGGCAACTTAACGTTCTTACTTGGTCATGTGAGTATATCACATGCCGTGATCATTTGGTCGTGGGCTCGAATTGAGCGAAGTAAGTTTTAGAGGGTGGGCCAGGTCAGTTTTGAACGGGGGTCAATTCAATTTTAGAATTGGGCAAAGTCTTTTTTGGGTGTGGGCCACGGCGTTCGTCCGATGCCGTGGCTGTTCCCCGTGGGATTTTGCAGTGCGAACCACAGCAGGTCCAGCGCCGGGAACGTGGCGCCATCACTTGGTCACGTGGGTTTTCTTGCCATCAGATGTTAACGCTGGAGGTTCGCCGGATTTACAGCTTCATAGGGCATATAAGGCTTTCGCGTTGAAATTGGGAATAAAAGCAGGCCAGCAACCTTAGATCCGAGGTTAGGTCGCCGGCCTGGCATGTATTTTCGACTATATTGAATAACTTTATGATGAATTACTCGACAAAGCTCTGTAAGGTATTTAACATTTTGATTTCTGTGTCACCGCCGTTTTACTGAACTAGAGTTGCCGTTTTGCAAGACAGTTATAACATTTTATGATATTTTCGAGGGTAAATAAGTTTCTTACCTTGTTTCTGTCCCGCTAGGTGGCACTTGCGTAATTTTAAATTTTGGCACAAGTTACGTGGAGCATGGTACAACGTATGTACAGGTGTTATATCGTAAATTATTGTTTGTCTACACAGATCACAAATACGGTAATGGGTACTACTTTATATGTCCAAATCCCATTTAAACCTGCAACTCTATGGTAAATTTTCAGCCCATTACTGCAGTTTAAAGTTTAGCTGCATGAACTCGGATAACACGCAGTAAAAATATACTTCAATGTTTTCCTGTCCGTCAGAGAAAGGGTCAAACATATGTTAAAAATGACACGTTTGCATATTGTTTCTTGCAGAAATAGCATGTAACAAATCGTTTGACTAGTAATTTCTAACGCGACAATCATTGAAAAGGCATTCTTCTTTTTCTACGGTTCATTGTTTTTATCCCATAGTTCGTGGTTTCTATCCAGAGCTTTGTCCTTGCTGTGCACCTTGCTGAGTCACCTAAGCTCCATGGCGGTCAATCTCGCTTAGCAAGTGAACACTCTGACAACCTCCTTTTGTTCCTTTAACAAGACTTGTAACGCGTTTCCATTTAAGCGTCATTTGATTAAGCTTCTTATGAATTAGAAATCGCAAAAAGAAATAAAAAATATTAGAGGACGCTTAAGCTTCGCCTTTAAGATTGGAACGCGAGAGCGTTACCGGGTCCCGTTCCTATCGCATTTTTCCTTGAGTAGGGTTCACTGCAACGCAGAAAGTGGGAAAGCCAGCTTACAAACACCAAGCTTACACCGATCCCCTTAAATTCGGCTTTACTTCTAAACAGAAATGCATTGCTGGGAAGACGTTTTTCCAGGGGCAATATAAGTCGTCTTATATTAAAATGTTAAGGCTCTATCGCACCTTTTTTATTATTTTATTAATTGTTTTCTATTGCCCCGACACGCGCGCGCGTCCAGAACGCATTAGGCGCAGGCGAAGTCCCAAATTGACCTGCCGAGGATGCGAGCGCCATCTGGATATGAATTTCGCAACTAACCTATCCGAGCGTGCCACTGTTGATATGGTAGAAATGCTGGAAAAGGGGATTCTGTTTGAGTTTCCTCTTAACAGAATTATGTTTTCTCGTACATTCATATTACAATCCGACGCCACCATGTCTTTAGGTTGTGCGTAAATTGTACTTTAATATTTTCTGACGGATTTGACTGTGACAAATTCAATTTTTGTTCACTGACACCTTGCGCCACGTGGAGGGCCTGCGTGGTCGGGGTGGCTCGGGATGATTTTCTTCTTCACTAACACCTTGCGCTCCGCGGAAGGCCTGCGCGGTCGGGGTTCGGGGTGGTTGGGGATAATTCTCTCCACCACGGATGCCGACATCCACACCGGCGCCGACGCCGGATTTCCTGCGAAACGGGGCCCTTAACGCTGTGGCATTAAAATTTGTCATCAGCTGCAAGTGCCATGCATTGAATACGAGAAGTTGCGCGCTCGTGGGGGGAACATGTGTGAAATTATTAAAAACGAAATCAGCCACCTAGATTTTTAACAGCGGAGCTGTTTAAGCCGGCCGTAATGTGTGCCGCCTGCCACTGCGTTGCCTAGCAACCACCTCGCGGAGCGTCACGCGCTATGCTCGGGAGAGAGAAAATGAAAGTGAGAGAGAGAGAAACAATTTGTAGCAGCACCAACGAGGCAACGCGCAGAGGTGCTGCCGACGCCCATCCGCGCTTCTGCGTTTCCCAGCGTTAGCACCGAACGCTCGCGGTGTGAATCGACTCTACAACGCAAAGTACTTTTTTGTCGATGGACCTCAAAACCGCCTACTGGCAAATTGAAGTCGATGCGAGGTACAGGGAGAAGACTGCCTTTATAACACCAGACAGACTGTTCGAGTTCAAGATTATGCCGTTTGGTCTTTGCTCGGCACCTCCTACTTTCCAACTCGTCATGGATGCAGTACTGGTAGGCTTGAAGACTTAGCTCGTCTACTTGGACGACGTCGTTGTGTTTGCCTCAAGCTTCGAAGAACACCTCCGGCGCTTTGAAACAGTTCTTCAAGCAGTCAAGACCCCCGGACTCATGTTGAAGCCAGAAAAGTGCCGCTTCTCATGCGAGGAGCTCTTGTTTTTGGGCCACGCCATCAACAAGTCTGGAGTGCGCCCTTACCCACAGAAAACTGCGGCCATCACTGACTTACCTCCGCCCGCCGGCAAGAAGGCAGTGCGTAGATTTATTGGACAGTGTGCCTATTACAGACGCTTCGTCAAGGACTTTTCACGGATCGCCGAGCCGCTGACGTACCTCACGAAGGCCGACGTCAAGTTCAAGTGGGAGACGACACAAGTCGAAGCACTTGAAGAACTGAAGCGACGCCTGCAATCGCCGCCGATACTTGCGCATTTCGACGAAAATGCCGATACCGAAGTGCACACCGACGCAAGCAGCGTAGGAGTCGGCGCCGTGCTTGTGCAGAGGACTGACGGACTAGAAAGGGTTGTTAGTTACGCTAGCCGGTCGCTGTAGAAGGCGGAAGGAAATTATTTCAAAACAGAAAAGGAGTGCCTCGCCATCATAGGGGCTACATCAAAGTTTCGTCCCTACGTATGGCAGGCCCTTCAAAGTTTTGAGCGACGACCACGCCTTGTGTGGGCTAGCTAACTTGAAGGATCCTTCAGCTCGCCTCGCACGAT
>NC_051160.1:94729274-94753231 GCF_013339745.2 Dermacentor silvarum
ACGCGCGAAGGCTTGTCAATAAATGACGGTCAAGTAGCCAAGCATGGGGTGATGACACGTAACTGTTTTGTGGCGCAGTTGCTAAGAGCATGCAATATGAAGATCACATTGTAGCCTACACGCGAGCAGATAGCGCATATGTAAACAAACCACAAAAAACGTCAGTAGTCTGGAAGAGAGTGACGAGGCCGAACCGAACCACGCACTACGCTCTAGGTTCGTCAGATTTTACGAGATAAGACTTTGGGATGGGATGTCCAAAGAAACTTTTTTCCCGTTTGGTTTGGGCTCAGGCTGTTGGGTTCAGTTTTCGTTTAGCTCCGAAGCGAGAATTGTAGCTTTTTGAAGCAGTTCGGAGATTTCTGAATGCGTTTATTAGGTTATGAATTAGAAAACACAAACTCAGGATTCCGGAAACCGGAAGGCACACCCTCATTCAATACGAAAGGGAACATGTCATCTGTGTTCAAACGACGGTTACTGCAAACGTGAAAGGCTGAACCTCAATCGCTGCTAATTATTACGTTGTTCACTCGCTGAAAAATCCCGCTCACGGAACATTTCCTCATTACAAGCAGACACAATGAAAATTATCGGCTTTGAACTCAAATCTAATGTTCCCTTTCATCTTGGACGACCCTGTACATTTGCAAAGTCATGTTTGCTTGAGTTTTGGGTAGAACTAAAACATTTGTTTTCGTGCGTGCATTACATTGAGAAAATTAAAAAAATTAAATTATGGGGTTTTACGTGCCAAAACCAGTTCTGATTATGAGGCACGCCGTAGTGGGGGACTCCGGAAATTTGGACCACCTGGGGTTCTTTAACGTGCACCTAAATCTAAGTACACGGGTGTTTTCGCATTTCGCCCCCATCGAAATGCGGCCGCCGTGGCCGGGATACATTGAGAAAATAACGAAAATTAGGTGCCATGTGTTCTTGTATACAGGGTGTTTCAGCGAACACTTTCATAATTTATTTAAGGTTGCCTTTGCGAGATAGCCGTATTCGAGTTAAAGAGCTGGTCTACTCGAAGAGGGGGACATTACTTGCACAAGAAATTGATATCCTTAATCGAATAATCAACAAAAATGCCTAATTAATTTTTAATTGATTACCTGATGGCTCATATTGCAATTTACAAATTGCAGCCGTGAAGTTCGCAAGGCGATGGATCCAATTGAAATTAATTCTGGAGATGACACCAGTTTCTGGATACTAATTCCCGAACTTTGCGGAGAAATGCATTGGCGTTTCAGTTAATTTTGTGCATCAATACATAATGCGACGTTTTGTTAAGAAACTAACTGGAACGCCAATGCATTTCTCCGCAAGTTTCGGGAATTCATTTCATACATAGCAATATGAGCCATCAGGTCAATAGTTAAAAATTTAGTTAGTGAATTTTTGTTAAGTATTCCATTAAGCATTTCTATTTCTTGTGTAAGTAATGTCCGCCTCTTCGAGTAGATCAGCTCATGAACTAGAATTGTGCTATCTGCCACAGACAACCTTTAAGAATTTTTGAAAGTGTTCGCTGAAACACCCTGTATAGTCATGCCTCATATTGTGTATTCAGGGGGCTTCCTGGCACCAGTTAGCTATCGAACGCAGTGATAATTACTTAGTTCGTTGCTTTTTTCGTACCGCTTTCAAGTGGGGATTGGTAAACGTTATTTTTTATTTTTTTTCTCCTTGATTTGTGGTAGAAGCAGCCGCACTTTTTTCTTTGACAAGTTTGTTTGTGTTGCTGATTATTTTTCATTTATGCCTACTGTTCCTTCGTCAAAGGTGTAATCTGTGCAATGCATAGTATTTCCTCCTGTTTTATTCGAGCAAAGCTATGTTTGTCTCTCATTCCACAGTTTCGCCTGTGTCAGTCGTTTTGTCGGTCGTCGGTGGATCGGTCGTTCATCGGGTTCTTGCTGGGTAAAGGTACATTGACTTAAAAGACATGAAGCGCGTGTGGCGGTGGGATTTGTACCCCGGCCGCCTTGCGCAGCAGATACAGAGGGCAGGACACTTTGGGCCCTGCTCCCTGGAATCCAAGGACTGGATTCTGAAAGCCTACACAAGGGTGAACAAGGTCTGCAGATGTTGCGCGTTACCGCTGTTCGACAACCTAAACATGCTCGGCTATAAACTTCATATGTGCCTTGTTCAGGCTGATGTGTTAAAACGTGGTTGACGTCAACTTTTCGCATTCATGGAAAGAAAAAGAAAATATGAGTCGAGGCTGCGACGCTCGACTTCGCTTCTTGTCGTATTATTGAAAAAAAAGCTGGTCACATTTTGTTCAGCAGTTTCTCGGGCACATTTTGTTAACAATGTCTCCTTGGCAGACGACAAGCCGTCGTTCATTTGTGCTATCTATGAACATTTGTGCACGAATATTTCAATAAAGAGTTTTTCGCGCTTAAAAAGTTATACATTTTTGTATCGCCTCACATGCATAGCTGAGATGTAGAGCAATTTAATTTAATTAAAGCAGCTTTCATACCTTTAACACGAAGTCCTTTGCAGAAAGTTGGCACCTTACATTTTATTTTCAGGCGACCTGCTTAACCTTCTAAGCTTCAAATATTCTTCGGCTTTATCATGTTAACCGCGTTAAAATTTTATATTTACCTTGTGAATTCTGAATTCCCAAGGTAAATTCAGAATTCACAAGAAAAAAATTCAAACTTTACAAGTTTACTCGTTGTTTCCGGTGCCAAAAGCATTGGAATTGTTAAAATATTTGAAAAAAAATGGCAATGAAGTCCCACCACTTCATTGTCCTGACATACCATCTAAACCTGTGGATCATACAATGTGCCTCATACAAAAGTGTTGATTGGGGCCTTCTAGCTGCAGCTGCACAAGAACAATAAATTTTCTACAGTACACCAGAACATTTTTGGGAATAAATATACACTTGGGGAATTACTTTTGTACTTCAACACGCATGCGGAAATCTTTTCAGCTATATCTGTGATGGTCGAAAAAAAAAACGGTGTGTATCGTTATTATCGAAGAGTCCTGGCACTGTCGTTGAAGTGATAGAATTGTGTCAGAGTTACGACGAGTTGCGCAGGCAACGGCTTCACACCAGACGTCCCCCTGCGCCCGCCGACTCTGTGTCCAGCCTTGGTGTCAGCGACGACCATGCTACTCCGTTTCTGAAGATTCAGGAATTCGTTCGCGCAGAGGTCGCTCGCCAGCTATCTTTGATGTCTTGCGTCCCGGAACCACCACCCGCTTTGGCACCTACGATACACGACTTCATCCAGGAGCGAGTTTCGCAAGCCATTCCTCCAGCACGTGATCCGACGCCAGTCACTGCACCTCTCACGTACGCAGAAGCAGTTGCCCGACCTCGCCCACAAACGCTCTCGCCGCCCGCTATGCATCGACCACCGACCTTTTCGCCGCCTCCTTTGCCGTTACCAGATCGACAGCATTTTCCGACTTCTCAGCCACGAGTCGGAGCTTACCCGCAAAAATGGCGCACCTTCGATGACCGTCCAATATGTTTTGCTTGTGGTGGTGTTGGTCATGTGGCGCGCCATTGCCGTCGTCGCATGCTTCCTTTCCCGAAAATTTGGCGAGCGCCACCGTTCCCCGCTCAATTTTCATCTTCGCCTTCCAGCCTTCCTACCTCTTCCTTTTCTCCTGATCGCTCACCCGCGCCTACCCGCCGCTCACCATCTCCACGTCGTCGCTCGCTTTCTCCGATGCGTCGCAGACCCACCGAGCAGGAAAACTGATGGCCGCAGTTCCCGAGGCACGAACTGCGTCTACGTCGAAATGCTCAAGTCCTCGTCCCTCTCCAGCCAACGTAACTGAAGTGTATGTCGAAGGAGTCGCCGTCCTGGCACTTGTCGGTACAGGAGCCGCCGTATCTGTAATTTCCGCCAAACTCTGTCACACACTAAAAAAGGTTCTGCACTCTTAAAAAAGTTGCACCCTTTGGGGTGCATTTTTGCCACACAACAATAATCGTCATCTGTCTTGCGTGCGTTTCCTTTCTTGAAAACTCTGCACTTGCTACTTTCCTGTCGAGAACGCTGTGTCACGCTGATAACGCTCTTGTCGTTTGTGACCGAGAAGTGTCGGGCGCACAGCGTTAAAGAAAGGAAAGCCGCCCAAGTCAGATGACGATTATTGTTCTGTGGCAAAAATACGCCCCAAAGGGTGCAACTGTTTTTAGAGTGCGACGCCTTTATCCGACCTCTCCCTTCGAACCGCGACCGCTCAAAACATTACGCCTCTGGCTGCATGTACTGCTCGAGTCTTCATTCAAGGAGTTCTGTATACCGTCGAATTCGTCGTGCTACCCTCGTGTTCTCATGGCATTATATTAGGCTGGGACTTTCATGCAAATAACAACGCCGTTATTGACTGTTGCCACGCCGAACTTAAACTTTCTGCGCTTCACGATGTTGAGACAATCGACGACCACCCTTGTAGTGATAAACTGTTTGTGTCCGAACAAAATGCCGTTCCTCCGTACTCTTCCCTGCTTGTCCCTGTGTCGTGCGCCGCTATTTCTGAGGGAACTGTTCTCTTTAAGCCCTTTCAGTGTAACTGTGAGTCGGCCTAGTTAGACACTCTACAGTTGAACAGTTGAACACTCTACAGTGTTCCTTCGCCGCAAATGTTCTCCACTGCCCTTTGCTCTCCTTACTCTTCGCAGTGGCACCACGAAGATGCTCGTCGACATTCCCACGGCGTGCCCTTTACCTTTATTTCATGGCGACTGCCTAGGCCTTGTTCAGCCGGTCGACACCTTTTGCATCTTTGACGCTCCTGCGGCTTCTACTCCTACGGACCTTAGCGCACTTTCTTGTGACCCTGCGGTTGATCAGTGCCTCCTCGACGCTTTCAACCACTCCATCGACGATGAAACGTCATCTTCACAAAGAAGCCAGCTGCTCACTTTGCTGCAGAAGTTCCGCGCCTCTTTTGACAGCCCTGATTCCGGTTTGGGTCGCACATCAACCGTTTTTCACCAGATAGATACCGGCAGTCATGCACCTCTACGGCAACACCCCTATCTGGTATCCGCCTCGGAGCGCCGTGTAATTGATGACCAGGTTGATGACATGCTCAAGCGCGGCGTTGTACAGCCTTCGAACAGTCCCTTGGCGTCACCGGTCGTTCTTGTAAAGAAAAAGGATGCCTCCATTTGGTTCTGCGTCGAGACGTCTGAACAAGATAACGCGCAAGGACGTTCACCCGTTACCGCGCATCAACGACGCCCTCGACTGTTTGCAGGGAGCGGAGTTCTTCGCTGGATTTACGTTCCGGATGCTGGCAAGTCCCTATGGCACCATCTGATCGACATAAAACGGCATTTGTGACACCTGACGGATTATGTGAATTTACCGTGATTCCTTTCGGCCTGTGTAACGCTCCAGCCACTTTTGAGAGGATGATGGATAATATTTTACGCGGCCTCACATGGAACACATGTCTCTGCTACCTGAATGACGTCGTTGTCTTTTCGGCTCATTTGCATACACATCTCAGCCGTTTCGAGCACGTTCTGAAATGTCTCACTGACGCGGGACTTCAACTCAACTTTAAAAAATGTCGTTTTGGTGCCCGAAAGCTCACCATGCTTGGCCATGTTGTCTCGCGAGACGGCATTCTTCCGGACCCGGCCAAGCTCCGCGCCGTCGCTGACTTTCCAAAATCAAAAAAGTTAAAGGAGCTTCGAAGTTTCGTTGGTTTACGCTCGTATTTCCGACGTTTCATTCGAAATTTCGCATCCATAAGTGCACCCCTGACCGACCTTCTAAGCGGCGACAACGAACTTTCAGCTTGGTCGCCCGCCAGCGATGACGCCTTCACTAAATTACGCCGCCTGCTAACCTCGCCACCTATCCTCTGCCACTTCAACCCTGCCGCCCCCACCGAGGTCCACACCGATGCCAGCGGCGTCGGACTCGGTGCCGTACTCGCGCAACGGAATGCGGGGTTCGATGAATATGTCGTCGCCTACGCGAGCCGAACTTTGACAAAAGCCGAGGCTAATTACTCGGTTACAGAGAAAGAGTGTTTAGCCATTATTTGGGCCCTTGGGAAATTCCGCCCTTATTTGTATGGTCACACTTTCGACGTCATCACTGACCACCACGCCCTTTTTTGGCTGTCCATCCTCAAGGACCCCTCTGGCCGACTTGCCCTCTGGGCCCTTAAGCTACAGGAGTACGACATTCGCGTTCTTTACCTGTTCTGGCCGCAAACACACGGACGCTGACACCCTTTCCCGCTCACCGGTCGCAACTGACAACGCTTGCCTATCCGCCCTTGAGCCCGCACATACATCACATGCAGTGCACAACATGCCGTCGGAGCAGCGCAATGATCCCTGGATCAGTGCTCTCATCACCATCCTTTCTGATCCATCCACCTCTTCACCATTTAGCGCTCTTCGCCGCCAGGCTACCCACTTCTGCATTCGCGATGGCCTTCTTTATCGTCGTAATTAATTACCTTTCTGACGGACGCAAGTGGCTTCTTGTGATACCCCGACATCTCCGTGACCTTATCTGCTACGCTTTCCACGCCGACCCACAGTGCGCGCATGCCGGCCGGCCTTTTCAAGACCTACGCTCGACTACGCCTTCGATTTTATTGGTGCGGCATGTATAACTACGTGCGAAAGTTCGTTCGCTGCTGTACTCAGTCCCAACGTCGAGAATTACCTCCCGGACAAGTCTACCCGTCACAACCCTAGTCGTCCCTTTTATCGTGTTGGTATTGACATATAAGTACCGCTACCATCCACTCCAGTAGGGAACCGCTGGATTATTGTTGCCGTGGATCACTTGATCCGTTATGCTGAAACCACCGCTCTGCCGACTGCCACCGCCCGCGACGTTGCATCGTTTCTTTTACAGCATTTCGTTCTGCGCCACGGTGCCCCTCGCGAACTTCTGAGCGATAGAGGCCGAGCCTTTCTTGCGGATGCTTTGAAGGCACTACTCGACGAATGCCGAATCAATTCACCGCACAAGTACAGCGTACCATCCGCAAACTAACGGCATGACAGAATGCTTCAACCGTACTCTTGGTCATACGCTATCAATGTACGTCGCCTCTGATCATTCAAATTGGGACCAAGTTCTCCCTTTCGTGACGTATGCGTACAATACTGCGGCCCAAGCAACTACTGGATTTTCTCCGTACTTTCTCCTATATGGCCGAGAACCATCTAATACGTTCGATACAATTCTTTCATATAAACCTGATGCGTCCGAAAGCACTCCGCTGTCTGAAGCGGCTTGACATGCTGAGGAATGCCGCCAGCTTGCTCGCTCTTTTTACACCGAGGACCAGTGGCAGCAGCAATCCCGTCAACCTGCCGACCGTTCTGCACCAACATTTTCCCCTGGCTCTCTGGTATGGCTTCGGGTACCCGCTACCACACCCGGTCACTCCGCAAAACTTCTCGCGAAATGCCTCGGACCCTACCGCGTTCTGGAGCAAACGTCCTTCGTCAATTACCTCGTGGAGCCCCTCAAGCCACCGACAGACCTGCGCAATCGCGGCCACGAACTTGTCCACGTCTGTCGCCTTCAGCCGTACTACGACCCAATAGTAGTGTCTTCGCCTTAAGCCGCCAAGATGGCGCCTTTTTCGGCGGAGGGCGATTGTAATGAAGAAGAGTAACCTGTGCCTCAGTAGCATCGCCACCGGCATGAGCTCGTGGTTGCTGTCCTTGGTCGAACGCTTGTGACTGCTACCTGTTCGCCTGCATTCGTTGCTAATAAACCTCTTAGCAGGTGCTCGATTTCCCGTGGAATGACCCCATTTGATAACGTATATTATAACTAAATCTCGTTATCAGTCCTCGTAAAGCAATAGAAGCAGCAGTTGGTAAGTAACGGGTAACAGTAGGCGTCTGTCTGAAGAATGTAAGAAAAAGAATTTAGAAAAGATGCTTATATTTTTTTGGCACTTACCATTTCCATTTGAAGTCAGAACAAAGCATTCCTCTGTTTCGTTCCAATACTGGAATTGGTACTTTGTAGAATTCCTCACGCCTTGGTAAAGAAAACGTGACAAGAAATTTCTGTAACACATTTCCATTACATATTTCTCACCTACTAACACATAGCTTCAAAGTCTTTCGAGTTTTTTTATCTATATCAGATGCGCGCGTAAGAAAAAGTTCGTTTTGAATTTGTACAACTAAATATGTACTACCCTACTAAATCATTTTAATTGCGCTGCAACTGTGAACATGGATTGAAACGCTGATATAGCCATTTACTTAATATATGAAGGCAATACAAAAATTCGTGGTAAGTTAGAGAGAGAGAGAGAGAGAGAGAGACTCAACTTTTATTGGTGCCAGCAATTCACTAGGGCGGACGCAGCCTCCCTCCGCCTAGCAGACGGCCGAGATCCCCTGGGTCTCAGCGGCTGCCTCGGCTAGCTGGACGGCCCAGACCTGGTCTTGCTGGTCTGAGCTGAGCAGCAGGGTCTACCACTGCTGCCGGTTTTGAATTTCGCGGCCCTCGAAAGGAGCCGCCTTCGAGCTTGCCCATAGAATATGTGGCAGATCCGCCCTACCTTTATATAATTTGCATTGATCGTTGTATTGCCCTGGATAGAATCTGCTGCAGGCCACCGGATTAGGATACATGTTTGTTTGCAGGAGGCGCCAGGCCACCGCCTGTTTCCTGGTTAGCGCGGGATGAGCTAGTGGGTACCGGGCCCTTCCCAGTCGCAGTTAGAGATAGTATTCCCACTACCAAGCGTAATGAGGCAGTCGAACTCCACAAAGCAGGAGCAGTGCGATATATGCCCGTGCTGGATATGAGTTCTGCTTGCAATTCTCATCAAATGTATGTCATTCATATAAAACTAAAGCGCTATTCGGCAAGAAACTAAAAATCTGGAAAAGATACAACAAACGCTACACTAAGTACGTGCCCTGCTCTTATAATTCTTCATTTGTTTTTCATTTTGCTATATATATTCTATGACTGCACAGTATCCTGAAGCAAGTTTTCCTTTGCTTTTGCACGGTTGGGACACAGTCATATGCCTGCCGACCCACAAATACGACGCGCTTTGGTGTTGAAATGAACATGTACATCAATGTTAGGAGAATGAAGCTTTATTAGTATTGTTATAAAATTATAAATAATATTATTGCAGTTTTTATATTAAAACGTATTCACGCATGGTAGCGTCAAGAGAGCAGCATTTCAGTGTGAGTAAATAGACTGACATGTATACCGTATGGTTGTCTCACCTGCTGTAATGGGGTCCATGGTCATAGACAGGCCTGCACTTGCGCCCGAATCCTCGGAAAACGTGACTCTATATTCTGCGTCATGCGTGGTAAAGAACCAGCTGGGAGAGAAGTGAAGTACACTCAAATCTCAAGAAGACATGTAATGGCAAGACAGTCAAACCTCAGGAAGACATGTAATGGCAAGCGAAATTACGCATTAGGTGAGTGATAAAACTGGCGGTGTTATTGTTTCATATTTATTTTGCTAGGATGCAAGTGTCTCACTAGAGATGAGAGGGACATGAAACCTTTGAAGTCACAATGATACCCACTTACCAGGAAAATTTTGGCTTCAATATCGGCATAACTGTAACTCTTTATATTTTATGAGTGTAGCCATGGAGCAGGTTAGAGCTTGTTCATTGTAACTACAAATAATAAAGCTTCGTATAAAGTGCGAAGGTTTCGTGCTCGCCTTACTTGGCGCTTGCTCAAACTGGCATAGTCGCCTTCCTTGAGTCAGAAACTATCTTCATATACTGCTGCCAGATTCGTTACTTCTTTTCTTATGAGATGGGACACCATAGAAGCTTTAAACTTAAAGAAGAAACGAGGCTTTGTGTACAGAGTATTTACAAGCAGGTATTTACAGGCGAATATTGGATCTCACGCTGTAAACTGGGCAGAGCCAAAGGTGCAGAGCACAGCTACGGCGTCCAGAATATTCGAGAGCAGCGGGGAACTCACTTTCGAAACCTCAGTCCCCCTCCCAAACCACCTTACAACATATGGCAACTCGCCGGTGACCTGGCTGGGTTCATGGGATCTCGCATGCACAAAAAGCTTATTGCGATAGCAATTATATGGACACTCCAAGCGGATTTCTGCCGTCGGCGTCGCAGTCACCGTGAGCTTCCGTATAAAGTCTAAGGGCGATAAAATCGTCGCCGCGCGCCATATGCTGTATGTGCGAGTGAAAGCGCGCGAGCAATTTTACGGAGAGCAAACGCACGGCGGAGAGCAAACGCGACGTCTTCCATCCTGCGAAAGGCTGTGGGGGGATGGGAGGAAGGGAGAGAAGGCGACGTTGAGCTGCGGCACCAAATGCGTATCTTGCAACCGGGCGCAAGGGCAACTGGCGACTAATCTCCCAAGCAAAAGGAGGAAATCGGGAAGGCAGCGCGGGAGGGAGGGGGTGCGGCTGCTACTCTGCCAGCAACTGCGTACTGTGAGGAAGAAGATCGTCACGCCGAAAAGCCCCGTGCGCCATCATGTGGCTCGTACCCAGTTCACTCTCTGGCTACGCCCTACCTGCTAGAGCTTCGTTTGTCGCTGCTGCTATACGACCCGAATAAACCCCCTTTACAATTGGTGGAGATTCTGGGTACAACTGGACATCTGGAACTTCGCAACCGGACACTACAGCCCATCTTCATTATGCCGGAAGTAGGACCCCCACAACCACAACCCACTGCCCTTGTGACTACCGTGGTTTGCCCTGAGCCGTTACGTCAACGCGACCCTCCCTTCAGCGGCACCGAAGATCATGACGTGGAAGACTGGCTCGCTGACTACAACCGCGCGAGCCTCCACAACCACTGGGACGACACCCAAAAGCTGAACTACGAGTCGTTTTCCATGAGCGGTGTCGCCAGCGTGTGGCACCGAAACCACGAACGTGATCTCGCGAAGTGGGCTGCCTTCAAAGCTAGCGTAACGGTGATATTCGGGCGCCCTACCGTTCGCAAGCTTCGTGCCGAGCAACGTTCGCGGGGTTGTGCGCTACAGAGCGAACAGACATTCACCAGCTCCAAGCTGGTGAATATCGCGGATGTTGTGTACCTCTGCAACCGCGTTGACGTCACAATGGCTGATGCCGATACGATCAGGCATATTTTAACAGACATTGAAGACGACGCCTTCCCGATGCTGAGGGACAAAAATCCGGCAACAGTGTCTGAACTTGTCAGTCACTGCCAAAGCTTTGATCAACTACGCAAACAACGCGTATCCACCCGCCAATCTCCACCACAAGCCACTTCAATGTCGAGCTTGGCTGTTGCCCCGGATGCGTATTTACAATTGCTAGTAGGTACAGCGTTTGACCGCTGGCGCCGCGCTGCGCCGCTCGCGCGTACCATGTTTCTAGCCGCCGCCGTTGGAACGGAGGAGGCCTTGACGGAGAAAACGCTGGGCTGGTGGTGACTAGCCTGCTGTTGGGATCGGTGGTATTATAAACGCATCACTGTTTTGATGATCCAAATATAATCTCACTATCAGGGAGGGAGCAGTCTACCTGACTGGAGCAGTATTTTTTTATTTGGGGTGTTGCTACGCTGCGCTCCGCAACACCCCAACGACCGCCGCTTCGCGTCGGCGCCCGGTACCACGGCTGCCGCCGTGGCACCGGGGTTCAAACAACCACGCTGGCAAACGAGAGAAAAAAAAAGAAAAGCGTGATATTAAACAAAAAAATGTGGTTGATCCCTCTTATATAGGAATCGGTATAGAACACGAAAGTGAAACGTGTCTTCACAGAAGTAGCGTAATGTTTATTGCACATTGATATATAATGTCTATTGGTGTTTTGTGGCTAAAGCGCCCTTAGGCGTTGATGCACCCACGCTGACGCCTGGTGGCACGTCTCCTCCATCACGACTACCAACGTCGATGACCATGAGCAACCGTCGTGCATATGGAAGCTGCACTACGCTGCACACGCTAGCACAACGCGAAAGACGAAGCACGTAACTGACACACTAATACAACGCGCAAGACAAAGCACGTAACTGAATCGTCACCGAGTCAAATCAGCGCGTACAGCGCGTCGTAATTGCAGCCTCCGCGATCAACTTCAGAAACATTTTCAGAGCTAATTGCGGAGGCCACGCTCCGCTGTGCTGAGTACGGTGAACGCCACCTAGGTGGCGTTGGTAGTGCTTCTTGATGCCAGCGTCCCTTCGAATGCTGGCATCGAGGCGTCGTAGTACTGAGACCACCGAAGCGTTCACTGTCGGTGCGCGTTAAGGCCGGAATACATGGAGCGAATAACCGGCGTCCGAGCGAAGAACTTCGTCGGGCGGCGAACGTCCGACGGCCGGCGTCAAGAAATTTGCCGTCCGCAGCCGATCTGCCTGTCCAAACATTTTCGTCGGGCGAACGCCGCCGCCGGAAGCGTCTAGCGCGCAGCGGTGGACGACAGCCAATCAGGAGGCACTAGTTCCGGTCGCAATGCATGCTGGTGTTTCGCGCGCGCGCGCCTTTTCGCGTCGTCTGCAATCGCGTTGGTGTTGCCGTGTCTGCATGTCTCTGCACCGATTGAGTAGTTCCTAGTATGATCTCTCAGGAATCGCGTTGTATTTGTACATCCCATATCCGCTGATCTGCGAGGAAACAGACAAGCAGTGCAAGCTCTCTACAACAACCTTCAACAGAAATCTTCTGATCTCAGAGGCCACATGCTGTCGTCATGCCTATCTCCCGACTTCCCCGATAGATGGCGTTGGCATCGGATATTTCTTTCGCTAGGCTTAGACGCGTTCGAAACGAGAAGCGATCTCGAAAACTACTCAAGGTTATCCATAATACTCTGTCGTCGAAGCGGCCTGAGACTAAGCGAAAGCCGTTTACGCAGTCATTTGCTTCCAACTAAGTGAATTCTACAAGGACAACGCCAAATTCAGTTCGAAGCGGGCGGCCGGGACCGCCGCCAACACGGCGGCCAACACGCGGCGGCGTTCGCCGCATGTATTGCAACACAGCAAACATCCTGCGTCGTGTCGCCGCGTCGTTACTTGACGCGTGAA
Source organism: Dermacentor silvarum (assembly GCF_013339745.2). NCBI lineage: Eukaryota > Metazoa > Arthropoda > Arachnida > Ixodida > Ixodidae > Dermacentor > Dermacentor silvarum. Next base: position 94,742,319 of record NC_051160.1, read on the forward strand.
GTTCGTCGAGAAAGTTCGCTCCATGTATCCCGGGCTTTAGTGTCATAATGCAGTACTTCTCTTTTCTGCTCATAGGCGGCGGCACCGCCCCGAGCAAGAGCGCGGGTACACGGAGGAGTGTTAGATATATAAGGCGCGTCTGTGTAGCTCTCTGCGAATGCGTTTGTGGCGCAATGGGTTAAACGCTCGGCGATCTATCGTCGCGGACCGAGAGGTCGTGGGTTCGATTCCCAAATTTTGCATGTTTGTGGAACTTTTTCTTCTGGTTTCTTTCTTTGTATTATGTTCTATGACGTATTTCCGTGACGGAAATACGTCAGTGAAGTCTTGGTGGACCCCGGAATAAAACACTTTCGTGTTAAAAAATTCTAGCCCGGTGCGGGATTCGAACCAGCGTACGCCGCATGTTCCCAAAGCGAGCGCCGTAGCCACTCGAAGGGCAACCATATGAATGCGTTCGAGCGCCCTCGGCGAAAGAAACCACCTAGAAACGCGGTACACGCGAGCGGCGCAGCGTGGCGCCAGCGGTCAAACGCTGTACCTACTAGCAAATGTAGTGTTGCGCCCCGGATAACACTTCGCTGCTGCTACAGATCAAGGAGTTCGTCCATGAGGAAGTTGCTTGTCAGCGTTCGCTGATGCCGCTTACACATGGCCCATAGAGTTCTCCATTGGCACCCACTCTCCTATACGTCATCAAGGAGCTGCTAGCCGACCACGTTCCGCCTTCTCTTCATCAGGCTCCGTCTGCCGCTCCCCTGACGTACGCTGAAGTCGCTGCGAGACCTGTACTACAGACCTGCGGTCCACCTCGCCCGTCTTTGCGCCCGCCAGTCCCCTCCCCCCCCTTCCCCGTCCGGCCAGTGGTACAGTATCCCTGAACTCAAGACCAATGGCTCATGGATGACAACCGCCCGATTTTCTTTATTGTGGCCGTGCTGGACACGTGGCACATCACTAGAGTGTTTCAGCTGAGCGCTTGCTGTCCGCTCCTCTCAGACCGGCATATGCTATCAAATGCCACACAACCGCTTAGCGACAACGCTATTGCGCTTGCGCACAACGCTCATAGCATCAGCGGAACGAAGACCGCATCCCTCCCTCCGCTACAAAACCGACTGAGCGAAGCGTGACAGCGTGTCTACTTTGGCCTCTTTATAGTTTTGCAGCCGAGTAGATGGCGCGTCGCTCGCGTCTCGGCAAGACGCGCTTATCAAATGCGAAATCTGCGCAGTTCCCTGCAGTATCTCAGAACGTGAAATCTGAGTGGAGCGGAGCGTAAGCGGCGCTCTGCTAAAATTGTCTACTGTCACCTACTTGTACCGAACGTTTCAACTTTCAAACAATGCGCCACGTTTCCAACAACGCCGCAATTATTCGGACAGCTTTGAATCTCTTCCTGCAGCGGAGATGACATTCTCCGTTCGCTGTTCTTCTCGCTGCCGCCCCCTTTCGCCCATGCACCGTCGGCGGAGCCCTCTGCGCGAGGAAAACTAGAACTCGCAGTTCAGGAGGCAAGAACTGCGATGTCAGCGATATGTTTAAAGCGTCACAGTTTCTCGAAAAACGGTATTGAAGTCGCAATAGAAGGAATATTGACGCTAGCACTTGTCGACACCGACGCTGCACTTCCAGCGATACATGCCCGTATTCGCCACTAAATTGGGAAAGTGACGACACCGCTTTCCAGACTATCGCTTCGGACTGCCAACTCGCAGCACGTCGAGCCATCCGGCGCCTGCACCGCTCGTGTCATCATTCAGGAGGTCCTCTATGTGATCGAATTCATCATGTTGCCATCGTATTATGACGACGTGATATTAAGTTGGGACTTTCTCTCCACACATCATGCGATCATTGACTGCACCCGCGCCGAAATCGAGCTGTTTCCGTTTTCGTCAGAGATTATCAATGGCAACAAGGAGCCTTTTCGCAAAATCACTATTTCATAAGGCACCGGTATACCTATCTGGTTTTCTGCTCTTGTGATTGAGGAGAAATCGCCTCCTCAGTCACTGCAGCCTTCTTTTACGCCATTTATTGCCAGTTACCTTATGATGACGCAGCGAGACGAACTTCTTCTCTTGCTCTTTTGACTGCCAAGCAACGTCACTCGGCCGCACAACGACTGTTTCACACGCTATCGACACTGGGAGCCGTGCACCCATTCGGCAGCGTCCCTATACCGAGTATCGGCGAGCAAAAAGCGTATTGATGACCAGGTGAACGATATGCTCAGAACCAGTGTCATCCAGCCTTCTAGAAGTCCCTGGCCATCACCAGTTGTCTTAGTTAAAAAATGGAAGACGGCTCCATAAAATTTTTCGTTGACTATTGAAGGCTTAATAAAATTACTCGAAAGGATGTATACCCGTTTACATGCATAGACGACGCCCTTGCCTGTTTGCAAGGAGCGCAGTTTTTTTCCTCCTTAGATATCCGCTCTGGCTGCTGGCAGGTGCCAACGGCTGACGCTTACTGCTCAACAACCGCGTTTGTAACACTTGCTAGCTTGTACGAATTCATTGTAATGCCGTTAGGTCTCCGCAACGCACCCGCCACCTTTGAGCGCATGATGAACGACATCCTGCGGGGCCTGAAGTGGTATACTTTGTCTCTGCTAATTCGATGACGTTGTCGTCTTTTCGCCAGATTTTCCGACCCATTTTTGCCGTTTACATCAAGTTTTTACCTGTCTCCGGAACGCTGGTCTCCAGCTTAACTTCAAAAAGTGCCTCTTTGCAGCTCGGAAACTCACTATACTAGGCCAACTTGTCTCCAAAGAGTGCATTCTCCCTGATCCTGCTAAACTTACACTCAGCGGCCAGACCAACCGGAGCAATCGTCGATACCAGCTGCCCTCGTTGATGCATCTCTGTATGCCATCTGGACTCCGCCGAAGAGAGGCCACTATGCTTTATCGCTTACTGCTAGGGGTGGCATTCACTAAATCTTATTCATTTCTGATTGGAGTGGCCGACAACGCTCTTTTCAATGCCTGTCTTTGCGAGGAGAAGCTGGAACAGATTCTATGCGACTGTCCTGAATATAATGTTCAGAGACAGTCCCTGGCGTCCATTCTAGTGCACCTTGACAACAGACCAATGTTAGTTGAAGTGATTTTCACATGTCGTCGACAGAAGACATCGCAGCTGAAGGCGACGAAGGGACTACTTCGGTTTTTAAAAGAAACGGGCTTGGACAAGCGGCTGTGACAGTGATGTCACGTACCAAGCAAGAGTGACGGACTGTGACTGACGATGTGTGTGCTGTGCTGTGTTTTCTCTCTCTCTCCTCCCCACCTTTCATTCCCCCTCATCCCGCTCCCATGTGTAGGGTAGCAAACGGGTTGTGCTGAACTGGTTAACCTCCCTGCCTTTCCTTCTCCACTCTTTCCTTCTTTCCTGCTAAACTTCACGCCATATCCAAATTCCCGAAGCATACTAACTTGAAAGCACTACGCAGCTTCATTGGGCTATGCTCTTATATTCGACGATTCGTTCGTAATTTCGCTACTCTGATCGCACCCCTAAACCAACTTCTCCAAGGAGACAATGAACTTTCTACTTGGTCAGAAGCCTCTGAGGATGTGTTTACGACTCTTCGCCACCTACTTACGTCTCCGCCAATCTTGCGCTATTTGGATCAAAGCGCACCTACAGAACTTCACACTGACGCCAGTGCTTTAGGCCTTGACGCCGTGCTTGCACAACGTAAGAACTCTAATGCCGAATACGTGGTCGCTTATGCCAGTTGTGCCCTCACAAAACCTGAGACCAATTACTCAGTAACATAAAAAGAGTGCCTGGCTATCGTATGGGCTCTTCAAAAATTTTGTCCATATCTCTACGGTCGACCCTCTGAGGTGGTGATGGATCATCACGCTCTTTGCTGCTTGTCAAAGACCCGTCGTGTCGCCTCACTCGGTGGGCCCTCCGAATTCAGGAATATGATATCCGTGTCGTCTATCGTTCCGGACGCAGACACTGACGCCGATGCCCTCTCGCGCTTCCTAGTTATTTCAGGCGCCTGTACTTAGTCATGATATCTCACCACTTGACATCCTGAACATGGCACCCGAACAGCGCAATGACCCATGGATCGTCTTGATATTAGATGTTTTATCCAACCCTTCTGCGGCTTCGGCAACTCGAGAGTTTCGCCGCGAGGCCCAGCATTTCGCCGTCCACGATGGACTTTTATACCACCGCAACTACCACAATGACGACCACACATGGCTCTTAATCGTGCCCCGTCACCTTCGAAAGGATTCATGCTCCGTTTTTCACTCCGACCCCAGTGTGGTCACGGCGGAGTGTCAAAGATGTACACAGGACTTCGCCTACGATACTATATTGGCGCGGGTTGTACACCTTCATCCGCAAATACGTACGATCCTTCATTGCCTACCCGCGAGGCAAATGTGTCTCGCATCTCTCCACCGCACCTCTCCAGCTACTTCCCTGCCCAGCTCACCCATTTGACCGTGTCGGCATTGATTTATAGGGGCCTCTTCCGTCTACAGGCGCTAGCAACTGATCGATCGACACGATATGCTGAAACCGCCACCTTACCCGCCGCATCAGCAAGAGACATCGCCTCGTTCATTCTCCACAACTTGGTTCTCCGCCATGGCGCACCTCGTGAACTGATGAGCGACGGACGTGCTGCAGTCACTCCTATTATCTGAATGTCAAATTATTCACTGCACCACTACAGCTTAACATCCACAGATCAATGGCTTAAGAGAACGTTTCAACAGAACTCTTGTTGACATGCTATCAAGGTATGTTGCGTCACACCAATCCAACTGGGATCTTGTACTTCCCTTCGTCACATACGCATATAACACTGCCTCCCAAGCCACTACCGGAGTCTCACAATTCTGTCTGCTTTACGGCCGCCAACCCTCCAGCACCATTGATATGGTTCTCTCGTACCGGCCGGACCCCGCCGACTGCTTACCTGTTGCTACGGTCGCTCAGCACGTTTAGAAATGCCGCCAACTGGCCTGTTCTTTCTCGTTTGCTCAACAGTGTCACCAAAAACAGCGTCATGACCTTCAACCACCTCCTTCCCCTTTCGCCATCGACTTCCTCGTGTGGCTTTGGATTCCGCCTGTTGCTGCTCCTAGCGTTTTGTCCAAGCTTCTTCCAAAGTACCGCTTGCCCTACCGCGTTGTTGGGCAAATATCACCAGCTAATTACGTGGCAGAACCCATGTCGCCATCTTCCGATCTCCGCGGTCGCGGAGATCGGAAGATGGCGACATTGCACGACAAAAAAACTCGAACAATGCACCACAAAAAAACTCGAACGCTAAGTATGAACAATTGTGCATATGTATGTGCATCTTCAATAATAAAACCGAAAAAAAAAGATAAAGTGGTAAAGAAAAAAAAGTCGCAGCATCAATTAGTAAAGAGCTATACAAAGTAAGGATAATAGTCTTATCGGCTGCATAAACTTGGACACATTTGCTTACTAACTTAATTAACAAGCATGGTGTCAGCGCGCACAAGCAAACATGAATACATCACACTCGATGACCGCGGACAACCACTGTCAAACGCTGGCGTGAGCAAGTGCGGCGGCAGCGAGCGTAGGTTCGTGCGGTCTATCGCTTTAACGGAAACTGAGCGGCGAAAGCACAGCGCATACAAAAGTAAGAAAGAGCCGTACAAAGTACAAGTATGCAGTTGCTGGTAGAGTAGAAGCCGCACCCGTCCCTCCAGCGCTGCCTTCCCGTTTTCCTTTCGCGTGGGAGATTGAGTCGCCAGTTCCCCTTGCGCCAGGTCGCAAGATGCTCATTTGGTGCCGTAGCTAAACGTCACCTCCCTTCCCTCCCTCCCTCCCATCCCCCCATGGCCTTTCGAACGACGGAACAGGTCGCGTTTGCTCTCCGCCGTGCGTTCGCTCTCCAGGAAAGCGAGCGTCCCTCGCGCGCTTTCACTCGCACATACAGCATACGGCGCGCGGCACCTATTTTATCACCCTTGGACTTTATACGGAACCTCAGGCGACGACGATGCCGACGGCAGAAATCCGCTTGGAGTTTCCATATATTTGCTATCGCAATAAAAATTCTTTACTATGCTAAGAAAATATAGGACAGAACGAGATACCCATAGATTTTAGAAACCGCTCTATTCTTCCGTGAATTCAGAAAGGGAAGCATGGCCTGGGAAAGCAACCTTTGCGGCCTTGATCGTACTTTTACAATCCTTGTCTTCTTTTGATAGTTCAGTCACTTTCTAAAGTAAGGGGACAAACGTTTTAAGGGACTGAATGTTTCCGCTATGTTGGCTTCTCAACTTGTATTACACAGGCACAGTCACTGTCGCTACACACACGCAATCTGAACGAGTAAACTTTATTCTGCGTTCAAGAATTCGGGAAAAAATGAATATCTGGAGTTTAATATTATGGTTAACACTCACTCCCGAAAAAAAAATGTGAGCTGTACCGTTTCGTACATGGTATTCACAACTACAAACCACCTTTATCATAGACATCGCCATATTAACAAGACAATTGCTCTCCTGTGTTCAAATTCTGACTTTAAGGGGCCCCGCACCTGGTCTGGCCATTTTTACAAACAAGCGTAACGTATGCATGGCACACTGACAATCGTATCTGCAAAGTATTAAGGCGCTGTGCGCCGATAAATACGCTTAAATGTAAAAGCAAACACCGCGCTTCTTTATTATAGAGGCAGCGCGCTCCCAGGCAGAGAGCCACCATCGCACGCGCACATTCCTCTTCGCAGTGCGTGTTTGTCACTCACCCTGACTAAAATCCAATGCAGAAGGCGCAACGCCGAAAGAAAGGAGGCTGGGCTTACACAGCGGTAATTGCTTTGGCTACGGTATTGGAGAAGGCAGGGAAGGAACACTGCTTGGGGAATGGTACTACAGGCAGAGGGAGAGATAGCCTCCGTTAGCAGTGACGCGCGCCTCCTGGCGGCATGGTAAGAGGGCAGTTAATTTTTTCATCTTCTGCGATAATGAACGCATTTGAAACTTTTTTGGTTAACGAACTTCTTAGCGCTTTACAGCTTCCAGTGTATACCCAAAATTTGCAATGGGGCCTGGAGCACTAGAAAGCTTCTTGACAACACAAATATACCGTTATTCTAGGAAGCATCGCTTCATTGTCAACAATTTCAAGAATGCACTCTCATATATACCGGGATGTTATCTGTCTCTATCTAGCTTTACATAAGAACATCTTGCACGTAAAGCCGAAAGACCAGGGGAAGCCTATGTTGAACGTATCTTGAACCTTCGTTCTTAGTCAGATGCAAAGTCGATGGTGCATGGCAGTATCAGGCATTGAACGATCCAGGATTTGCCTTTTGACTCTGTTAGAATGTAACTACCGCTTGTGCAGCGCGTGTTTTTTTCTTAGCTTTAGAAGTGGCACGATGGGAGCTTAAAAAAAAGAAACGAAAAAAATGAAAACGCTTATTGCAGTTTACGTAACCTCTACCATACACGCCCTGAAGCGGCGTTAGCACTATCACTGCTCTCGTAGAAACCTTCCAAGCACATGCTCACTTTTTGTTGCCTCATTTATACGTCTTCTCGTGTTCGGGTTTCTTCTGTGACCTTTGTCAAACGTTCTTCAGGAATTTTTTGCCCCGGAATCCCAGTAGGTTGGGCGATGTATTGCATAGGTCTTAAAGCAATTCTGCAATTGTTTCCCTTCTCGTCATGAGTGCATTGCTCCAGCTTGAATTAAAATGTCTATAATAGGTGGTTATTCTTGTGATATCTTACATGCTGTTATCGAATAAAGACAACAATAACTGAAACTAATCTGAATAGCGTGAGAGATCGCTCCCTGTGTAGTCTACAACAAGCCATTCCAGTAACGGACTGTGGAGCGGTTTTCTACTTATGCCACGCCCTTTGTTACAAGCATGAGGAGTTAAGGCGCAACATAACGTAGTTGTATGTGTTTTAAGAATGGTTTATTTCTGATTCTGTAGTTTGGACAAAATAGAGAGACAAAGCTTCACCAATACGTGAGCGTCCTTTCATAGTAGTTTACAATAGCAAAATGAGGTAGCGACAATTTTTGCCAAGGAGAAAATTTACCACTTTTCTTTGCCTCATTTAAAAACTGTCTCAATTTTGTCTTGGGTACAGAATCTACCACTAACAGAAGCCTGTTTATTAGGAGCTAAGCCAATAGAACATGTGCAAATACATGTTTTTCATGAGCTCCCACGCTCTTTAGATAGAGGAAATGAATTATCGAAACACTATAGATCGTTTTGCAGTGAATATAAATGTCAGTTGTTACAGAAGAGCACTTCTTTTATAAAGTGAATGAATCGCACATTTCACATGGTAGATACCGCGATTCTGTCACATCAGCAAGATTACTTGAAAAAGCCGGCTGGCTGGCTCGGCAGGTCGTAACTTGGTAGCTACAACCAGCAAAGTGTGCGAAATAGCTTATTGTTGTTCGCATTATAGGACACGCAGTATTTGCGGAAAGAGCCTCAGCAGAGGTGAAGCAATATAAATTTATCAGAAATCCTGCCCTTAGCATAAGATCGAGATATCCGTGCTTAGGTTCTCTGGTGAAATGTGTTAAGAACTGTTTTGTGGTTTACCGTCCTCAAGCGGACGCAGTGGTCTCTGATAACGCTTTAGTGGGGACAACGGAAAAATGTTGACTGCATGGCCGAGTGTGTGTAACATTCACTGAAAGGATGGTACACAATTCTTCCTGCATTCCGCCGCCATTGAAATGCTAACCCAATGGCTTGTGATCCAGCAGCAGAGCTCTATAGCAATAAGACAAAGCAGTAGCCAACGTGGCGAGTGGTGGAATTGTCGACGTCACCTCACAGCCGAAGTCACCCATTTCGGAAAGACATGCCGAGACTGTCAGCGACGCAAAAAACCGCCGACAAGGCGGCAGCCGGACTTCTACAGCCAATCGCACCACCTCACCCGCCGTTCAGCAGATCGGGATGGACTTACTGGGGCCTTTCCCGACGTCGACGTCCGGGAATAAATGGATCATCGTAGATATGCGGGCTACCTCACCCGCTAAGTCAAAAACAAAAGCCTTGCCCAAAGGCAGTGCCGCCGCGTAGCCAGATTCTTCGTTGAGAACATCCTCCTGCGTCACGGTGCCCCAGAAGTCCTCATCACCAACAGGGGTACGACCTTTACGGCAGATCTAACTCAAGCCATCCTGCGATACAACCAGACAAGCCATCGCCGGACCACCGCTAGCAGCCGCAGACGAATGGCCTCACTGAGCGCCTAAATAAGACCATCGCCGGCATGCTGGCAATGTACGTCGACGTCGAACACAAGACGTGGATGACTTCGTGCCATCCTTCCGTGCGTAACCATTCTGTACAACACAGCCGTGCAAAAAACGACGCACATGGCGCTGTTCAACCGGTGTACGGGGGGATCCCGGCAACGACGCTTGACGCCATGCTACGGACATCACCGACGAAGACAATCTCGACGTTGCTACCTACTCGCAGCGTGCCGAAAAAGGTCGACAGCTCGCCCGCCTGCGCATCAAGAACCAGCAGAGGACCGATAGCCGACACTACAATCTTCGACGACGCCACGTAGAGTGCCAGTCCGACGACCGTGTTTGGGTCTGGACTCGGATACACGACGAGGACTTAGCGAAAAACTGTTACGACGGTATTTCGGACCCTATAAGATCGTCCAACTTTTTGGCGCACAGGAATATGAGGTCGGGCCAGACGGCATTTCGCAATCACAGCGGCGTCGTGCACGACCTGAAGTCATCCACGTGGTGCGTCTTTAGCCTTTCTACTCCCGCTGACGAACTTGGGGACTTTGTTGTTGGTTACTGTTTTTTTTTTCTTTATTACACGTGGTTTTGTTTCCGCCTGCGTGTTGTTTGTAGCATCGGGACGATGTTTGCTTTTTTGTAAGGGGAGTGTATTCACGTGTACTGTTGATCTTTACCGCCGTGGTTGCTCAGTGGATATGGTGTTGAGCTGCTGCTGAGCACGAGGTCGCGGGATCCAATCCGGCCACGGCGGCCGCATTTCGATGGGGCGTATTGCGAAAAGAACCGTGTGTTACGGAACGCCGGCCACTTACAGCTCGCGTCGCCAGAAAAGACGGAGCCACGATACACTCAACGAAGCCTTAATGGCGAGAGACGAACACAAAAGTATCATGATGATGATAACGATGCGGCACTCTTTGGCGCCAGGCGCGGAGGCAGCAGCCCACGTTCCATTCTTTATTTCGTCGTCTGCTGCTAATCTCCGACATCCTCCGGGGCCTCAAATGTGGTGCCACCTAGTTCTAGACGATGTAGGTTCTGCACTGGCCTCTGAAGACTTTGCTCCCTGTAATCAGATTAAACAGGCGCGCACAAATCCGTCGGTGCCTGGGTACACCTCTGAACCCGGGCTAGAGGCTAGAATAACTTGGGCGTGGGGAATGTCGACTGTTACGATGTCGCCGACCTTTAAATTTCTTGAGTGATGCGTGGTGGGAGCGATGAGCCGATGGTAGTCGCAGCAAATATTCATGTTTCCATCGCTTCCAAGAAGTCATTCATCTTTTTGTCGATGTTGAATACGTCGCTGATAGTCGTTGCGATCGTGGCTGGTTACTCGGTTCTGACAATGTCTCTCCTTCTGGTAACGTTGTAAGTTGCTGGCCCACTAGGAAATGCTGGCGTGGGGGAGGGGCTACAGGCTCGCCTGCCTGATTATCAAAATATGTAGAGGTCGTGAATTGAGCACCGCTTCAACCTCAGTAATAATAGTTGAAAGTTCTTTGCGCACAGACAACGTCGACTAAAACTTTGCGGAGTGCCATTTTTACGGTTCCGACCAACCGTTCACCAGCCTCCCCACCATGGGGCCGCTTCTACGATGAACTT
>NC_051160.1:94753331-94794334 GCF_013339745.2 Dermacentor silvarum
ATTTTAGCAGGACATTAACGCGTGGCATAATAATTGAGGTTCCTCAATGATTATGTCCAATAAATATTTTACGAACACTCCTTTGAAACTACTCTGAATAGTGGACAACAAAAAAGTTGTCGCAGTTTCACCTGAAAGGCGAAGGATCAATTGCGATAGCAAACTTGTAGAGAGCTATACGGAGTAATGATATTAGCTTTATCAGCTGTATAAACTTGGACATGCAGCATCATCGGCAACACGCAGAACTGTTGTCGACGCCATCGGCGTTTTGCCCGCGTTAGCTCAAAATGCGTGCGGCGTTGGTGACTGTTGCCGGAGCCTCTGATATAAATAGGCACTTGGTGCCGCAGCTAAACGTCGCCTCCCTTCCCTCCCCCTCCCCCACGGCCTCTCGCGCGTCTGAAGAAGGCGAGTTTGCTCTACATATATGTAGATTGTAAAGGAGAAAAGAGACGCCTACTTCTGCAGCCCTTAAGCGAGCACGGCGCAGAACACGCGTTTGTTCTCCGCCGTGCGTTCACTCCCCGTGAAAGACGCGCCCCTCGCGCCCTTTCACTCGCAGATACAGCGTTCGGCGCGCGGCGACGATTTCATCTCCATTGACGTCATACTGAACATCACGGCGACGGCGACGGCGACGCCGACGGCAGAAATCTGCTTTTGAGTGTCCATATAATTGCCATCGCAATAAAATGCAGTGATGTGGAAACACTGGCAGCGTCCGCCATCTTGCTGACGGCGCAATTGCGAGGCGGCTGCATGTTTTGAGGCTTGACCTTCGTAGCCGTGCGGCAATTCACGACTATAAAATGCAAATAAATGTTTGTATCGCCCAGTAAATAATGAATAGCGATTTTCACTGTACTGCTACGAATCAACGAAGCTATGTATCCGTCGGAACGACCTTCACAGGACACGTACTGCTTTAGAAGTGAAACCTACGCCGAGCCTATTTTAGCGCCAGCATGCGCTTCGAACTTGACCAAAGTGCGCTGATAAAAGTACATAAGTTTTGGTGTTTGACATACGAAAACTATCATTTCATTATGTGCATGGCACCTAATAGCGGAGGGTTCAGTCAGTCAAATAACTTTATTTAAAGGCCCTGCGAGTTTGTGGGACGGGCAAATGGTCCCGCCTAGGTGACGGCCAGGAGCTCTTGAGCCCTGGCGGCTTCCTCGGCCCGCTGGACAGCCCAAAGTTGATCGTCAAGGGCAGAGCTGAGCAACACAGTCTCGCAGCGCACGAGGAGGCGATCGTGAGAGGCTGCATCCCCATTATTGTTTGTTATGCCTCGACATTCCCATAGCATATGTTCCAGATTGGCTCTAGAACCACAGTTTTTGCATTTATCTGTCTTGCACATGTCTGGGTAAATGAGGTGTGAGATCGCCGGGTTCGGATAAGTTCTGGTGTGTAATTGCCGCCATTCGACAGACTGCTTTTTGCTGAGCTTTTGGTGAGGTGGTGGGAAAATGCACCTTTGCAATTTGTAGTGTTGTGTGATGTCATTAAATCTGGCCATAGCATCCTTCCATTCCCACTCCTCTCCATCCTCGTTCTCAGGAGACGCTAAGGTGCCGGCTTTATCGGCCGTGACTCGGTCCGTAAGCCCTCGAGCCACGTCATGCGCCGTCTTATTATTATTGCTGTCTCCTGGCGAGGTGGAGGTATTAGCGGGTGTCCATATTAAATAAACATCCTTTTCTTCACTTTTTGTACCTGTCATTAGGATTCGTAGTGCTTCAGGGAGATTCGGCCATTAGCGAATTTTCGTACTGCCGCCTGAGAGTCACTAACTATTACGTCCGTTTCGATCTGTGATAGTGCTAGCGCAATAGCTATCTCCTCCGCAGTCTCGATGTTTACTGTGCTTGCCGTAACGCATGTTTTGCACTTCTTTTCGTGATCAATTACTACGGCTGTAAAACCACGCGTGTGCTTGTATCTACCAGCGTCTACAAATACTGCGTCTTTACTATTCCCAAATTTCTTTTGTATGACCATTGCTCTGCTTTCTCTTCTGCCTTTATGGTACACGGGATGCATGTTCTTTGGTAATGGGGGAATGGAGGGTTGCGCGTTAACTTTGACCTCCTTAGGTTTCTTAAGGGGCATCCAATAAGCGATACACGCCAGTTGTGGCTGCGTGCTTAAGGATTAGAGCGTGTGGCCCGTGTATATCTCTATCAGTGTTGTGCTGCTGCGAACAAGTGCAGCAGTCGGAGTAACGAAACGAGATAAAGAGTTGTACGCCAGCTGCTACTATCAGTGGGTGCTAACGACCACACAGGGTCTGCAACGTCGTCAGTGCCGGCCACTGTTTAGCAGGAGGATTTTATTTTATTCGCTTAATTTTGGGCTGAGTCAACTGTTGAAACAGCCCTTGGTTGTTGCCACGGATGCCTTGCGTCACTAATAGCAGAAAACAGCAGTGGGAGAACATCACAGGAAAGGGCTCAGCTATGCTGTCGAGTGAGCAGTCTCGTTTTGCCATGGTGCATGAGGCTTTGAGACAAGTGAACAGATAGCGCTCTACATTACAAATATTCAAATATAATATTGGAGTTCAACATACTAAAGCTCAAAAAGTAAGTTGAACTTAGACGCTTCTATCTAAAAACATGGAAATCGAGAAACCGTTTCTCAGCAACCACGGCGCTAGTTTACTGAAGTTTGTGGGCGTTAAAAAGAAAAGTTAACACCTAGTTGCTGTACCAAACGGATTGTCTGTCTATGGTATAATTAAAAAAAATTGCGTTGCGCAACGACAGCGCCAAGGCCAATACCGCTGGCATCGGTATTCACTTTAGTCGTGGTGGTGGGGTCGTAGTGTAGCGGTACAGGCGGAAACGTGATAACGCGGCGTAAGATCACGAACGTGGTGCCGCATGCTGGAGACCATCAGGATAGGTCGTGGCCGCCACTTTGGAGTTGTGTCAAGAAGTGATATAATCAAGGCAAAATTGCGCGAACAGAGCGTCAGAAGTAAGAACAGAAGCCGATCAAGGCACCGAGTTCTTTGAGTGTCTCAGTTTTTCTAAATTCTGCCACAGCGCGAAGTGTTGATGGACCGGAATGGATTCCGTCTTGGCATAAGACGTGACCTAGAATCATAAGCTTGCGCGGGGCGAACAGGAAACTTTTCAGGTTCATTTACAGGCCGGCTTCAGCCAAGCACGTCAACACTTGACTAAGGCGGAGAAGATGCGTGCTGAAATAGGGGACTAACAGAGTGATGTCGTGGAGGTAGCATAAACACAATTTGAGGCTGCGCAAGATATTGGCCGTCATTCGTTCAAACGTTGCAGGCGCATTGAACAGTCAAAGGGCATCGCGTTAAATTCGTATAAACTGCCTGGAGTAATGAATGCAGCTTTACAGCGATCAACGACTGACATCGGCACGTGCCAGTGGTCCGAGCGCAAATCAATGGAAGAGAATAATTCAGCGTCTTGCAAGCATAGCGTCGCTAAAGGGGTCCTAAACCACCCCTCGGGCTTGGTGAAAAAACACAGTCCGCGGTTAGCATACCCTGCTTTGAACATCTCAGCCAAGATTTGCACTCGTACGCGGCGCGTGGAGCTGGCAAGTGGAGCGCGAAGTCAGCCCGCTCAAACGCTCTGTTTTTAATCAGCAGCCTGCTCCTCACTCTTTTCGTGGTGCTTTATTTCGTAATATAGCCGATTCCCATACGCGGCTGCTATTGGCCAATAGCTGAAATCAATCAAGCAGGGTGCTTGGATCATTGCGTTTCTTCCTACTGTGACTATATATATTTATTGACAGTTTAATTAACAGGCTGAAGTGAGCTAAAATCTGCTTTCGGATTTCGATAATAATTACGCATTTCGGGAAGAAGCCCACTATCGTCTGCGCACGCTCGGCAGCGGTCGCCCGCGTAGGAATTCAAATTTGGCCACCCTGCTTATCGGTGTCGTAGCCGTCGTGTCTCGCTAATCTCCGTAACACTGAACACTGCGAGATCTCTGTAGCGAAGACCACCGAACGAGGCCACTGGACAGTGTCGGCGAGATCTGCTGGATAGGGTCAAGCATGTCTGGTGGCAGAGTCCGAGACTCCAGGTAGGAGATGTTCTTGGAAACGAAGCACCACCACAAGTTGTAAAGGGGTGTATTCAATAGTTCAGCAAGTAGCGTCAAACGTAAGCGATCACTTAAGCGACGCAGAGCAGGAACAGTTGGAAGCTCTAGTGGCTCACACTCGCCTCAAGCACTGGCGATCCTGCTGGCTCAGTGGCTGCACTGCAGGTGTCGAATAGACAATTTGGCTGTCTGTCCGTGCGCTCTTCTAGTTCGTTACAGTTACATATTTTGTGAAAAAAAATAAACACCACACAGAAAAGGGCAATAGAAAGATCTCTCAGAATAGTTACGCGAAGAATAAGACGGAAATAAAAATTGTGAGTAGGTATGGTGCTTAGTTTTTCAAATTTACAAGGAACTGCTTGAAATTCGCACCATTGCGAATTCAAAAATAGTGCCACATGCCATCTGTGAGCCTTGGAGATAAAAATACGCGGACACGTTTTAGCTGGTGTTAGTAAAGGCGTTGGATCCGGGTGGTCTTCATGTACTTCACCCGTGACATACTGGTGGAAGTGCTGCGTACATGCACTCTCGCCTATAAGTTTCCGACACTTATTATGGACGTTTCTTCTGGAAGCTCATCTTTTACTGCTTTAGCTGGGGAACAACTCAACAAAAGAATTTCTTGAACAATTCTGGTTCTTTAACTGATACTGAAGGAGGTAGTGTAACGTCTGCGTCGGACGGATATGTAGGCTTAGGATGCACAAGTTCATGCGATAGAAAAGGCAAAATTAGACAACATTACTAAAGTTTGCGTATGCATCGAAAGCAAGAGCTCACTATTCAGAATTGACAATTCAGTACACTAATACGTTTATTGAAAGGAAGGAGATAAGCTTTCTATGACGAATAAACGATATTTAAATGCTTTGTGAAATGCGACCTCTCCAAGCAACATTTCACTATCAGGCTGTCACGAGGGCACATTTTATTTTAATGCCATTCTAGACCAACGTGCAAGTTACGTTCTTCGTTACATAGTACACACATCTCACGTATTTTCTCAGTGTCATGCTGAAGAATATCCATCATTTACAAATAACATAATTTGAAATTTTGTGAAGTCAATAGAAAGTAAGGTCAGGTTGAAATAGTAAGGTAGAATTTAAGGAAATTATTTAATTATTAAATTTAAGGAATTTAAGGACATATATCACGGTGATGAAGCATAGTACAGTGGGTGACAGCGTAACAGCTTTATCGAATGTCCAGATTGTCCAGCGGGGCTACGTGGTGAATATTCGGCGGGAACAGTGCTTCAAGGATGAACCACAAAGAGGACATGCACACGCGCTGACTCGTATGTTCGTGTTTACTGACGAAAAGTGAAACGTACAGACAACATGCTAGCGCAAACGAGATAATTCGCAGCTAGAGGCACGCGCGGTACAAAAACTTACACTGGCAAGCAAGATACTGTAAAAGCCGCGCAAACACTTTCATGAAACAGCAAAAAAAGCAAACATTCTTCACTTGTAATGAGGAGAAGATTCTAAAAGTAGGTGTTCTTGCAAATGCTACATTTATTTCAAACAAAGCTGACTAATTGACAAATGGTGCACAAGCCGCATACCTGTTGATAAGCAAACATATTGTAACGGATACGAAAGGCAGGCACAATATCATATTCTTTTTTTGGCCTCTTGCGTGTGACGAAAATTTGAAAAGTCAGTTCGGCTTCGACAAGACCCACCGAGCGCCACTGCGCAGGCAGGTGAAAGCATTCCGAATACGTTCACAATTGCACGGGCTCCTCTAGCACCAAGCTATTGCAGCGGCCATTTTGGCAGGCGAATGCTGACCCACAAGATGATATTTTTAAGCAGGCGCATTTTCGGGCCGACAACGCGGTTGGGAATGTTTCCGGAACCGTTGACGCAGCCTGCACGCATAACACGCACTTCCCTTTAAATATACATAATAGGAGCGCAAGTGCTACCGAGGTTTTTCGGAGCAACGAAATATACTGGCGCTCACGCGAGCACCCACGCACACACACAAATCTGTTTAAAGAAATGTGCCATTAAAGAGAACTCGTGCAATAGTATATCTGAACTGTATTAGCTTGAAATCAATCCAAAAAAGCACATACCTGCATAAACTGCTGCTCTGTTAGCTTCTCGCTACCGCAGCCGAAGCTACCTAAGACGAGGACAAGAAGAGCCAGCATATGAAAAGCCATCGTTCTCGTTGAATCTATCAACAGAGCTTGGAAAACACTATTCTGAGAAGCTCGGCTTCTGCTGTCGGATTTATACCCGCGATAAGCGTGTGTGATCGTCAAGGTTATTTCTGGCGTAATGTAAAGGGATTGACAGGTTAGTGTTCTTTTGAACAATGGGGGAGTTCATCCTGATATCGCGCGAAGCTTGACTGTTCGGCAAGCAGCTTTAGTATGATTTCTTGACTCGCAGTCCCGCTTCCTCTCAACGAAGGCGCGTTAACGTCGCTTGTATATTAACGAACGAAAGAAACAAAATAACGAATTTAATCTACTGGAGCTCTATCAGCACGAAGTCATAATTCCAGTAACCTCACCGGGGTGAATTCTTAGTGTAATAGAGAGCATTTGATTAAGGACAATTGAAACTTCCCTATAGAACACCAGTGGGCTCAGTTAATATATTCATTTTATTTTTGGGCAGACGTTCTTGATGAAGTGACGCGCGTCCATACCCAGGAAACCCAGGAAAATTATTGAGGTCAAAATACAAAGCAGGTTGTTACGAGGGCGTGGTTTTATGTGCAGAAAACTACAGCGCAATCAAGCATTTTAATTTAACGCTTAACAACCAGGTGCAGCTTTTGGCATTTCGGAAAGAATTTCATTAAAATGCTATATTCTGCAGTCATCTATCAACACTGGCGACGTCGTCGTCGAACCATTGTTACGGTGGCTAGATGGGTAGGTGTGCCGACCGGCGCGTCTGGAGCGTAGTTCATCGCTTCTCCGCGTCATGACGCGAATTGGCGCTGCGGTCAGTAGAACGGTTCCGCAGCGCGCGTCGTCTGCTACAGGGGGCTGGCGGCGAGCAAAAAAAATTAATCCGGAATAGTTGTATGTCGTCTGTTCGTGTCAGTTTCAAAGGTGAAGAGCTCCGCGTCTCTCGTACTGTTTGCAAGTTCCTAAGCGATGTGGAATGTTCCAGGTCGGAAAAATGACCGGCGAGATTAGCGGCGGCATTGCTCTACCAAACAAGACCACCAAGGAGACTTACTGCTTCGCTCCGAATTGCAAGTCGGGCTCTAAATTTGTGAGAAAGACAGCGGAAATGTTCGCCCCGGGCTGCTCAGTAGCTTGCTCAGTATCGGTGACGTTAATGAGCAAGCGGTACACCGAAAAGCGTACGTCCATGAGCCCCTCGACGTTGGAAATTTGCAAGCCGCACATCAGGTGCTCAGCGCCTGCGACATCGAGCCCCGCTGCGCTGCTACAGGGAAAAGAAAAGTGGCTCTAGGATGACATTATATATAGCAGTCTATGTAGCAAGGAAGTTCCTGCAAAGAACCAAGTGCTCCGATTGCTCAGGGACATTACTGAATTCAACAGAATGAGTAGGTCAGGGCTGCTGCTCCCTTCTGAAGCACTAAAAAACGGGTAGCATCGCTCGAAGACGCCTTAAAGCTGTACTTCAGTTTAAATGAGTTACGAAGGAACAGTATCGCCAACTTTGCATCCTTTCTGCAGCTGAATCCTCCGAATTTGATCGGCTATAAACGGCACAAGAAAGAGCTCACAAACAATGTTGTGAAGTGCTATTCAATTACAGGCCTTTACTTTCTTGTCAAGGGCAAAAACATGGCACGCGAAAGCAATAGGGAGAAGAGGAATCACCTGAAGCGGAGCCGTGCGCTGTGAATAATGTTGTGATGTGGTGGACCAACGTTGCGATCTTGCTGGCGCTAGGCTATTTATGTTGGTGCGTTTGCTGACTGAAGTTATGAGCCCGTTTCTTGTATTTTAAATATACTCATGAATCTAGCCCAAGACGTATTACTTTATTTTATTGCAACCAAACAGTGAACCATATGCACTTACCAACACAATTCGTCTCGTAACAATTTAAGTACCGTAACTGAAGCAGCAATATACACAATAGCTGGATTTCTCGAAATTGAAACTTTAGAACTTACTAAATATCACGTAAACACATTTCCATATAACGTATAAAACCACTGCAGTATTGTTTTATGCATGGAAAAAATGCATCTACGTATTTAATGCAGTGGGCTGGAGCGCCGCGTTTGTACCAATAAATGTGTCCAATCGCCAAGCTAGAAAATTGACTTCAGCATATCGTGTCTTCTGAGTAGACGACAGTAACAAATTCCCCATTCTGGCTTTGCTTACACTGCTCAAAACGGCATTGTATAACGCGTACTTCAAAGCTAGAGCAGAGGCAGCGATGCTATCAAACACGCTGCTCGTCTACACAGCGCAGCCGACGTTGCGCGCAGCTCAGCCGTTATACTGTCCGCAGCGCCACTTTTGCGTCATGATGCGGAGAAGTGGTGAACTACGCTCGGTCGGCACACCTACCCATCTATCCACCGTACCATTGTCACAGTCGCAATCACGACATGGTCATCACCGTCACTGCCATTATGCTATCGTCATCAAGCCCTCGTCATCGTCGCGATTCAAACATCCTCGCCGTCATGATATCATTGCCTAGTCCTTGTGATCACAAACTTTATCGCGCCACGCGCACGCTCGCCTTACGCGAACACACAGTTCCATCTGGTAATTTGTTCGCAGAAGTCCAAACGAGGTTAACTCACACTTCGGACAACATTGGGGGCGAACTAAACGGCCGAGCGCTTTTCTATGCAAGGCGGAGGACTGGAGCTTGCTTTTTTCATAATCGCATCTTGCCTGCTTTGTCCGAGTTGGCCTGCGAAATCACGGCACTGGTAACGCGTTATATTGGGCGGCCTAATAAAGCCTTCGAGGACGAACTTCTGCTCGTACACGAGTTCAAATAGTGATCAGTCAGTTATTGCTTGCGATGATGACCTATGAATTGCGAAACTGATTGCAGCATCTGAGCTTCGAGCGCTAAGGTGTGGGGAAATTTGGTAGCCCGCTCTGAGAACTTTCTACCAGAGGCACATACATATTAGCGAACCTGCAAACGGGCACTTCTGCAACATTTCACAGGAGCAGCAGTGCATGATAACTTTGGGGAGCTTTGAGACTGAGGCGCTATGCAGGATACACATTTGGTGTTATACAGGCCACAAAAGGGCAGCCTTTCTGCACTGAGAAGACGCAGTGCAACTGTTTACGTCACACTGGGAAGTTGGCTGTGGAATGCGAATTCATGGAAGAAGAAAATAAATCGTGTCACAGCTCGAGGAAGGGCGAGTTCCTCTAAGCTGCGCCGCAGTGCACTGCGGGAAATGAAATGTCACGGTATAGTAACGAATTGAAGTACGCCGCCGTACAACATCCAGCTTGTAAGGTCACCGCGAACAGGTAAGGCCAATGCAGAAACTCTCTAGGAAGAAGCCGTTGCGTTGGAATGCACCTGCGAGCAATTCTTCCAAGCGCAGGGTGTCGAGCAAGAACACAAGCGGTCGAACAACCACCTATGTCACAAAAAGGTCGAGAGGCTCAGGTCCCGTGCAAGATATTAGTCTCACAGAGGAACTGAACGCTGCTCATTCCGGACAGCCACCATCCCCAAGTGTGAAATGTGAAACCATTGCTTAGAGGTCTGTACACAAAGACCAACTGTACGCTACACTGATACGTCGCTTTGCGCCCATGCAACGCAAGCCGATGATGTCGTAACAGTAGTAGATTATCTACAATGCAACAAATGGGCTTCTAAGCAAGTGCATATTGGCGGAACAATGCTACACTTCGGAATCAGCGTAACATATACTCAATGGACATGCTCTTACAAACACTACAATTATTTTAGACGAAGCTGACCTATAGGCTAAATGTGTACAGTGCTCTAGATTTCGATAACAAATCTTTCATGTTCCGCGTGGCCTCTTGCTTGTGACAACAGTGTGAAACATCCTTCGCGCTTCGGCAACACCGACCGAAGTACAATACGCAGGCAAGTGGAAACATCGCGAAAATTTTAACAATGGCACGTGCATCTTTAGCCACAACGTATTGCTGTGGTTTGTTTGGCGAGCGAACGCTAATTCACAGGCGGATATTTTAATGCGAATAGCCATTCTTGGAATTGCCGGAAAAAGTTTTCTTCCCACCTATTTAGCTATCTACCTATGCCACTAGAACTGTGGGCCGCTCCCGAATGTATTGCAGTCTAAATGTGCGGGCCGATTTCAAAGGTAGTGCAATTTAATATGTAGGCGGGCCACGTAGGTATGGCCCATTGGGTATGTGCTGCTTTGCAATGAGCCTCTCTTACGCCATCTTGGCTATGTGGCACTGTGTACGTGCCCGTCTTCAAAAACCCTTTTTGACGGGTCTTGGATAACTGTGTACGTGCTACTGGGTATGCGCGGACGTCAAGAACGCGCCGTTAGGAGGCCCAGCATGTCCAGAAGAAAGCGCGAGATGGGAGCCCAGCTGCTGCATACGCCTCATACATTACGGGTATCGGCTACTCGCATATTTGGATAATCATCGTGAATGCAACGCAATTGGGATCGTTTTTGGAACAATCGGCGCAGCTTGAACACAGAGCAGCTGCTTCCCGTAAACACAAATGTTATCATAACCATCATCAGCCTATTTGTATATCTTCTGCAGGACGGAGGTCTCTCCCAGCGATCCCCAATTATCCCTGTTTTGC
Organism: Dermacentor silvarum; assembly: GCF_013339745.2. Classification (NCBI taxonomy): domain Eukaryota; kingdom Metazoa; phylum Arthropoda; class Arachnida; order Ixodida; family Ixodidae; genus Dermacentor; species Dermacentor silvarum. Next base: position 94,764,229 of record NC_051160.1, read on the forward strand.
TCTCCAACGTGCTCCTGTGAATTTCCTAATTACATCACCCCACCACATCTTCTGATGTCTTCGACTACGCTTCCGTTCCCTTGGCACCCATTGCGTAACTCTAATGATCCACCGGTTATCTGCCCTAGGCATAACGTGGCCTACCCAGATCCATTCTTTCTCTTAATGTCAACTTCAATATCGGCTATCTCCGTTTGCTCTTTGATCCACATCGCTATCTTTCCACGGTCCTTAACTAGCTCTCGCGATTCTTTATTAACCTCTACGTTTCTGCCTCATATGTTGGCACCGGAAGAATGCAATGACCGGCTCACTCAGCTGCCGGCTGAGGGAGCCGGCAGCGTGGCGACTCCGCAACACCCTGCCGACACCGTGCCGACTCCGCTGCCTCCGACCTTGTCAACTGTCGCTACACCGCGGGATCTACAAGCTAGCGAGAGCGACGTAGCAGCAGCAGCGACCTTCGGCCCTGCCCTGCGCTACCCGTCCTCTCCATCGGCCGACTTGCCGTGGGGCCCTTCCGGCGACCGCTCTGACAAGTCGGAGGTTGAAGGCTGTGCACAATCGGCGCGCGACGAGGATACGTCAGATGGACTGCCACCACCATCCCGTGACTCGAGTCTTGATGGTGTCTCGCACCCACCACCTCATCTTGTCCTTCGCGTCGTGCCCACGTTGGAGCTCGCCAAGCAACATGACCCGGCAGCTGCTGCCCCGGCTCTCCAAGATCTTCGCCAACCTGCACCGGTGCCGTCATCGAGCGTCGTCCGACGACGCCTTCCTGGCCGTCTCGAGCGCCACTCGCGTCCAAGGCTGTTGACCGTGGTAAGACCGAGAGTCGGGCCCGCGCGTTCCGGACCCTCTTCTCGTGACTCGGACGGTGTCGCGCGCAGAAGCTTGCTGCTTACGACGTCTACCGCGGGTCGGGCAAGGCCGGACAAGCGCGTGCACAAGGCGCATCCACCAGAGCTCGCGCATCTGCGCGCACGTGACGATCGAGCTTGCGGCTCGTCGTGCCAACCAATGACTGCGCCCGATCCCCGTTCGTTCCGCCTGGCCAGCGTGAACTGCTACAGAGGCCTTCACACTCTCCGTACTGTTACCGTTCGTCCGCTGCGGCACTCGCAGCCTCGTCCACCGGAGGGCGTGGCTAGTCCGTTTCGCTTCAACGGACTCGAACTACTTGGACTGACCCCCGACCCTTTTGAACCTCGCTCTTATCATTAGCTCTATCGCCGTTCCGTCTGGGCGGGGGGCCCTGTAGCGCCCACCAACGCTGCAGCGCGGAGTAGGCGCTGCAAGAAGAAGAAAAATAAACATGCGCAGCGCGTGCGCGAAGAGCAAGCTCGGCACGCGCAAGGTCGTTCTAAAAGCTAGCCACGCTGGTCGTCGCAGCCGCCGCTCCGCTAGCCGCCATCGCCTTCGGAGTAGGGACGACGGCACGGTTCGTACGGCCGCCGTCACGTCCTCCTACAGGATAATAGTCTCTTGGGATGATAATATGTATTACGACATCATTTAAATACCATAAAACAGATTTGGCGTAAAAAGTTGTCCTGTGCGAAAAAACGACATTGCATAATGTGGAACATGCTTTGGGTGCACTAGAACAAAGTGCATTTTCTGTTTATCGTTTGCTTGCCGAAAGTCCAGAATTTGTGCACAACCATCGGCCTCACCATTTCAATCACAGATACCAAGTTACACCTCATTCTGAATCGTCAAGGGAGTACATTATTTCGTCGTGATTTTCTTGTTAAAGACCTATGACGTGGGGCTTATTAGAGTTCTAAGCATATCATAAAACTTTCCAATAGCACCTCAGTTACTAGAGGAAAAAAGGCTTTCGATCTATGGCAGGTGCACCTACGCAGAATTTGCTACTTTTCGCTCCTATGGCTGTAGCTATTTCAACTGCAAGTGCATTGAACTCGATGCCTCGGTTAACCGGCACTGCGGATATAATTCCATGCAGATGAAATGCATATATATAGCACAAGAGCGAGGACAGGTCGTTACTTACAGGATTTTTATGATTTTTTTCTTGCTGACAACGAACGTTTGACGACATTTAAAGAGCCTAACGCAGTTGTGTGTTATAGTTTTCTTTTTGGATATGTTTAAGCGCCGACAGTAGTGCATATTTCTTAGGCGCACAGATACTTCTTCGTGGGTGCATAATGTTGGATTCCGAAAAGCATGCACCAGCTGCTGCATACGCGTATGACACGTCAGAATGTTCCTTTGATGCATTCTTGTAAAATACCGGGTATGAGTGGGCTAAAGTTCTGCGAACTACGTTGTGAAATGTATTTCTAAAGTGTGATTGGCTACTGCAACAGATGACATGTCACATTCCAAGAGCTGTCGCTGCCACAGCGGAAACGCCTTCGCTTGAGTTATTAGATGGTGTTCGAAAAACAGAACACCCTTTTTAACCCTGAATCCCCTCACACAATGTGAAAATGGCTCTCCCAATGTGGGTCGAAAATGAAAAAGTGCAGCAGAGCTCCTATCGTTTACGGTCGGATTAGGAGGACATTCTCATTTCGAGTGTACTTCCAGATAACATGTGAAATAGGGTATGAATTCTACAGAAAAAGCGATCACTAGTTTGATTCGATGTAAAGACTTTGCACAACTGTTTCCCTGAAGGCGTGTCTGGTCATGCGGATGCCCAAACTGTGAATAAGATCCAGCATGCTTAGGGCGCTCGGGGGAAAATTATACATGATGACGCCGTAATGAAAACATGATCGTATAAGTGTCTTGAAGGGGTTCCTTTAGCCCTAGCGGTGACGTCTACGTATCCTGCGCGATAGACGTTTTAGTATTCACATGGATGTATTCTTTATCTGTTTTCGGTGACCGCTTTTGTCTAGCCACTGTTACAGAGATGTAACTCTGGGCAACACGTGCCTACAGCTTTCTCCAATGTTGTCGCCAATTGTCCTGGGAAGAATCTTCTCTGAAATCACTGTGTACGTGATGCAGATAATGCGTTACATTCACGGGCAGCGAATTCGCCAGAATGTACTATTGTTGATGCTACATAACCAAAACACATGACCCGCAGATCAGATTTCGAAGACAGACGACTGTGGTCTTCATTTTCGTTGTGGTTTGAGTATGACATGCTTTTCTGAGCACAAATTCGCCCAATAAGCAGTTAGATTCTTGACTTATATATTTGACGTTGTCTCGTTCTTCACCGTCACTACAACCTAACACCTGGTAGAAGTGATCTTTTTTTCTTCAGGTCATTCCCTTTAAACCAAAGCTGAGAAGACTACACCAACGTCGCCACGGACCAACGAGCTAGTCCCAAGCTAGAAGGACTGCTGCCGGAGTACACACTTCTACCGGAATAGACAGGGATGCTAGCGTCGAAGTCAAATGTCACGGCGACCATTTCACAGCTGTCATCAACGATCGTGCCTCAACAACCATGTTTGTCATATATATTCATAGTGACTGCGTCCGACAACACAGAAACCAGAAAAGAGACGTTCGAAAGGGTATCATGCTTCAACAATGCAGCTGCTACAATTCTACTGTTTAGCAAAATATACCGACCAGCCCAAGTGAAAATGCCGTGTGCAGCAACGTTTTGCATGACCACGTCGATTGGAGCCACACTGCGTGTGCAGGATGTCCCCCATTCAATAAAATTGGCAAGACAGTTCGCGTAAACACGTGTGTGTCTACGCGAACACTTTCACGGAACTAATGACACATGAGTAATGTTGAAGACTTTCTATTATAGTATGGACGACATTGACGAGAAAAGAATAAATACTATCGGTACAAATCACGCACAACTAACGGTAATATGTTGACACACCACGAAAGCTAATTGCGTTGCCGAGACCCAAATCAATTATATACATCATATAAATGACTGACGTTAGTCTAAAAAGACAAACGTGCTAGAAAGAGAACGTAAGGCAAGCCTCACAAAAATCACGGACAAATGACATAGCCCTAAATCAAGCAAACTTTGTCTACTTGAGTTATGGCAGACATTGCCGGAGCAGACAATCCCAATGTCTGCTACGCGCGTTGCACGTGGAACGTTGGGCGTGGTTCCTCTGCGGCTATCTTGATTTCCTATATCTGTAAATATTCTGCACATTAACTGTGCTTTACTTTTCGTCGGTTAAGGATCCTGTCACAATACAAGGCGACGGTGCAGGCAAACTGTTACAGAGATCCTGGAGGATGTGCATGAAAGGAATTTATTATCAAGCCTACAAACTACTTCACTAGAACAAAAAACTGAAAGGTAATATTATTCTGCGAGAAGAAATTCAAGAGTAAAGAAAATGTTATCCAATAATAATGTTAAATATGTTTTTTCACGAAAAGTACAAACATCTAAATAATTAGGGCAGGGAAGAGATTTGAAGGAATGAGAACCAGACCCGAGGAAGTTTTCCGATCATCTAAAGGCACCTGCTAAAATGTCATAGAAAAAGCAAGGTCGCATATTGCCCAAGAAATGTATTTGACAAATAGCGTTATTGAGCTTCATTTGTGAACACATAGCAGAAAGCCTTAGCGAATGCAAGAAGGCAGGCCACATGCCTTTAATATTTACAATTGAGATAAGTGTGATTTTAGGCGTTCACATACAACAGATTGCAAGAACTTAAAACCAACGCTACCTACCCGCATCGAGTGAACCTAATACAGAACAAGTAATAAAATGGGCACTGCATTGTGCGGGACTGCAGCGGTAATGTGGTGGTGTACAGAATAAGATTGCATGCAGTGAAGCAGTTTATGCAGGTGTGGGAAGAGGACTGCTTATTAGGCCAACAGTAGAATGACTTTGAACAATGTCAACAGATAAAACTTCAATGTGGATAAAGTTCATTCAAATTAAATCATTATATGGCACAAATAGTTCATCGCACGACAAATTACGGAACAGAATATGTGTTGCTGGAGTTAAAGTCTTTATTCCAAGAGCCTATATTACAGACCACCTTGGTTGCTACTACGGAAGGAAGACGAGTGTTATGGGAGATCCAACGCGCATTTAGGTATATGTGCCATTTGAACCCCTCTGGAATTATTTCGCTTATACGCTTTGCAATAAGACACATCATACGCGCAATTGCACTTTGCTCGTCACATAAGATTAAATACACAAACATGCTCACATGAACATCACTTTGTGCGACGCGCAGATGTAGCAACGATGTGCAAAATATGGTATGCTTTGCAAAAACTGCACGCAACTTATTAACAGAAGTGCGTGCACAGAAAATGTTATTGAAAGAGCATCTTGAGCAGAAGTGTCTGTTTGAGAATTAATAAATATACGAATAAGTATTCATGAGTTTTTGTGGCACAAGGGCGGGCAGTGGCCACAAATAATTAACGAAATTGTCATGAGATTTTAATGGAGCGCTGAATTATAAAAGGTAGATGCAAAGTGGCTGAAAAGATGCCTAAAACTGTCACTGTTCAATTACTTCAAGTAAGTAAATATCAAAATGTTCACAATGACTTGCGAAATACAAGTTTATTTCTCTTTGTAGTACAGTTTGAAAACAAAGAGAGGACGCCGAGCAAAAAAAAAACTGTTTTTTGAAGCTTGAGAAACGCCCTGCGCCCGTAGGTCACAAGTCATTCAGACAGTTGCATTGTACGCACAAAATGGAGACACAGCAACACCAATGATAGTTTAAGACTACGACTGAAAATTCACTGATACTGAGATAATTGCAGTGGTCAATGCGCTATAAACGTGATTGGTATATTTACAGTGATGATAGACTACATTGTGTCAATGGTAATAGTTAGCAAGCATAGCACTACTGTTTCACCAGGGCCCTTGAATGCAAGGAACCGGAGGAACGTGCCGTAGAAAACTTTATTGTCGCAATAGCACGCTCGAGTGGGAGAATGGGATAACAGTCTCTTAGGCTCATAACATATATTACGACATGATTTAAATACCATAAAACATATTTGGCGTAAAAAGTTATCCTGTGCGAAGAAACGATATTGCATAATGTGGAATATGTTTTGGGTGCACTAGAACAAAGTGTATTTTCTGCTTAGCTTCCGCTTGCAGAAATTCCAGTATTTGTGCACAACAATCGGCCTCACCATTTCAATCACAGATAGCATGTTACACCTTATTCTGAATCGTCAAGGTAGCACATAAATTCGTAGTGATTTTGTTGTTGAAGGCCTAGTACATGGGGCTCATTAGACGTTTAAGCATCTCGACACTTTTCGATAACTCCTCAGTTGCTAGAGGAAAAAAGGCTTTCGATCTATGGCAGGCGCACCTACGCAAAATTTGCCATTTTTCTCTCCTATGGCTTTAGCTATTTCAAGTACAAGTGCATTAAACTCGATGCCTCGGTTATCCGGCTCTGAGGATATAATGCCATGCAGATGAAATGCATATATATTGCACAGGAACGAGGACAGGTCGTTACTTACAGGATTTTTATGATTTTTTACTGACAATGAACGTTTGACGACATTTAAAGAGCCTGTAAAAGCAGTCGTGTTTTACAGTTTTCTTTTTGGATGTATTTCAGCGCCGACAGGAGTGCATATTTCTTAGCAGCACAGACACTTCGTTGTGGGTGCACAATGTTGGATTCCGAAAAGCATGCACCCGCTGCTGCATACGCGCATGACACGTCGGAATGTTGCTTTGATGCATCCTTGTAGAATACCGGGTATGAGTGGGCTGAAGTTCTGCGAACTACGCTGTGAAATGTATTTCTAAAGTGTGCTTGGCTACTTCAACAGATAACGTGTCAGATTTCAAGAGCTGACGCTGCCACAGCGGAAACTTTCGCTTGAGTTATTAGATGATGTTCGGAAAACACAACACCCTTTTTAACCCTTAATCCCCTAGCATACCGTGAAAATGGCTCTCTCAATGTGGGTCGAAACTGAAAATGTGCAGCAGAGCTCCTATCGTTTACGCTCGAATCAGAACGACATTCACATTTCGAGTGTACTTCCAGATAACATGTGAAATAGGGCATGGATTCTACAGAATAAGCGGGCAATAGTGTGATTCGATGTAAAGATTTTGAACAACTGTTTTCCTGAAGGTGTGTCTGGCCATGCGGATGCCCAAACTGTGAACAGGATCCAGCATGTTTAGGGCGCTCAGGGGAAAATTATACATGATGGCGCCTTAATGAAAACATGATCGTATAAGTGTCTTGTAGAGGTTCCTTTAGCCCAAGCGGTGACGTCTCCGTGTCCTGTGCGACAGAAGGTTTAGTATTCACATGGATGTATTCTTTATATTTTTTCGGTGACCGCTTTTGTCTAGCCACTGTTACAGAGATATAACTCTGGGCAACACGTGCCTAGAGCTTTCTCTAATGATGTCGCCAATTCTCCAGGGAAAGTATCTTCTCAGAACTCACTGTGTGCGTGATGCAGATAATGCATTACATTAAGGGACAGCGAATACGCTAGAATGTACGATTAGTGATGGTACATAACCAAAGCAGAAGACCCGCAGATCAGATTTCGAAGACTGACGACTGTGGTCTTGATTTTCGTTGTGCTTTGAGTATGACGTGCTTTTCTGAGCACAAATTCGCCCAATAAACAGTCAGATTCTTGACTCATATATATGACGTTCTCTCGTTCTACACCGTCACTACAACCTAACAGCTGGTAGAAGTGTTCTTTGTTTTGTACAGAACATTCCCTGCAAGCCAAAGCTGAGAAGACTACAACGGCGCCACGGACCAACGAGCAAGTCACACGCTAGAGGGACTGCTGCCGGAGTACACACTTCTACCGGAACAGACAGGGATGCTAGTGTTGAAGTCAACTGTCACGACGACCACTTCACAGCTGTCATCAACGATCGTGCCTTAACAGCCACTGTTTGCCACATATCTTCTTTGTGACTACGTCCGACAATACCGAAACCTGACAAGAGACGCTCGAAAGGATATGAAGCTTCAACAACAGAGCATTTGAAATTCTGCTATTTTGCTAAATATATCAACCAGCCCAAGTGAACACGCCGTGTGCAGCAACATTTTGCATGACGACGTCGATTGGAGCCACACTGCGTGTGCAAAAACTTCTCCGATACATAAAATTGGCAAAGCAGTTCGCGTAGACTAATGTGTGCATTTTGCGGAACTAAAGGCACATATGTTATGTTGAAGACTTTTTATTATAGTATGGACGACATTAACGAGAAAAGAATGAATACCATCGGTACAAATCATGCACAATTAACGGGAATATGTTGACTTACACCGAAAGGTAAGTGTGTTGCCGCGACCCAAGGCAATAATATACATCATAAGAACGACTGACGTTAGACTAAAACGACAAACGTGCTAGAAAGAGAACGTAAGGCAAGCCTCACAAAAATCACGGACATAGCCCTAACTCAAGAAAACATTGTCTGCTTGAGTTACGGCAGGCATTGCCGGAGCAGACAATCCCAAAGTCTTCTACGCGCGTTGCACGTGGAACGTTACGCGTGGTTCTTCTGCAGCCATCTTGATTTCATCTATCTGTAAATAATCAGCACATTAAGCGTGCTTTACTTTTTGTCGGTTAGTGAACCCGTCACAATAACAAGGTTATGGTGCAGCTAAAGTGTTAGAGATATCCTAAAGGATGTGCATGAAAGTAATGTATTATAAAGCCTACAGACTACTTCTCTAGAAAAAAATGAAAGGTATAGTAGTATTCTGTGAGAAGAAATTCAAGAGTGGAGAAAATATTATTCAATAATAACGTTAAGTATGTTTTTTTTCAAGAAAAGTACAAACATCTAAATAATTAGAGCGGCCGGGGCAGAGATTTGAGGGATTGACAACCAGACCCGAGAAAACTTTCTGATCATCTAAAGACAACGGCTGAAATGTCATCCAAAGAGCAAGGTCGCATATTTCCCAAGTAACCTCTTTGACGAATAGCTTTGTTGTGCTTTATTTGTGAACAGATAGCAGAATGCCTAACGAATGCAAAGACGCAGGCCACACGCCTTTAATATTCACAATTTAGATAAGCGTAATTTCTGTCGTCGATACAGAACTGATTGCAAAAACTTAAGATCATCGCTTGCTAGCCTCATAGCAGATCTAAACAAAACAGCGATTAGAATATTTGGTATGATTTGGCAAAAGGCTGGGACTCTGCCACCGTAGGCGATGTTAGCGTTACAAACTAAATTCTCCCAAGCTTCAGTAACAATCGTTTGAACCTAATATAGACGAAAAAAATGTCGCTCTTTCGCCCCAAAGGCAAAGCATCGATTGTGATAGCAAATTAGTAGGTGACTACTATACCAACTAAGGATAGTAGTTTTACGGGCCGTAAAAACTTGTAGACATTCGCTTATTAACCATATAACAAGCACGGTGTAACGCGAGCACTGGTTAACATGAACACATCTCGCTCGATGACCACGGAAACTCGTTGTAAAAAGGCTTTAGTGAGGAGGTGCGAATCCCTTACACACAGTGAAAATGGCTCTCTCACGGTGGGTCGATGAAGAAAAAGTGTAGCTCATCTCCAACCAACTCTTCAAACGCTCATAGCAGATGTAAACAAACTAGCATTAGACTTATTGGTATGATTTGGCAAAACACTAGCACTCTGCCACCGTGGGCGATGTTAGCCTGACAAGCGAAATTCTTACAAGCTTGAGTAAGTTTCGATTGAACCTAATAAAGATGAAGAAATAAAATGGGCACTACATTGTACTGGACTGCAGAGGTAACGTGGGTGGTGTGCAGCATAACATTGCAAGCAGTGAAGGATTATATGCAGGTTTGGGAAGAGGACTGTTTCATAGGGCAACAGTAGAATTCATTTGAACAATGTCAACAGATAAAACTTCCATGTTAATAGCGTCCATAGATATTCAATCATTATATCGCAAAAGTAGTTCATCTCACGACAAATTACGGAAAAGAAGATGTGTGTGCTGAAGTTAAGTCTTTGTTCTAGAAGCCTATATTACAGACCACCTTGGCGGCTACTACAGAAGGAAAGCGAGAATTATGGGAGATCCAACGCGCAAGTAGGCACATCTGGGATATTAACCCTTCTTGAATTATTTCGCCTAAATGCTTTGCAACAAGACACACCATACGAGCAATTGAACTTTGCTCGTCAAGTAAGATTAAATCCACAAACATGCTCACATGACCTCGTGGAATGCGACGTAGATGTAGCAATGACCTGCAAAGTATGGGATATTTTCCAAAAAACTGAACGAAATATATGTAGCAGAAGTGCCTGTACTGAAAATGTTATTGAAAGAAGCATCTTGAGCAGAAGTGTCTGTTCTGCGAAAAATAGATATATCAATGATGATTAATGAGTTTTTATGGTACAAGGGCCGGCAGTGGCCACAAATAGTTAAAGAAATTGTCATGAGAGTTTGGTGGAGCGCTGAATTACGAAAGATAGACGCGAAGTGGCTGGAACGATGCCTAAAACAGTCACTGTTCAATTGCGTCAAGTAAGTAAATATCAAAATTATCACAATAACTTGTGAAATGCGCTATGCACTTTATTATTATTTTTAAAGGGATGATAAATTAAATTGTGCCAATGGTAATAGTTAGCAAGTACCACTACTGTTTCACCAGGGCCCTTGAATGCAAGGACCCGGAGGAACGTGCTATAGAAAACTCTATTGTCGCAGTAGCACCCTCTAGTCAGAGAATTGGATAGGGATCTGTTGGGCTGATAACATGTGTCACGATCCCACTTATATAAAAAATACATTTGGCCTAAAAAAGGTGTCCTGTGTGAAGAAACGATGTGGGATAATGTGGAATATGCTTGGTACTAGAAGACAGTTCATTTTCTGTTGACCTTCTGCTTGCCGAAATTAAAGAACATGTGGACGATAGTCAGCCCCACTAAATATCACAAATGGCAGGATGCACCTTATTCTGAGCCGTTGAGTGAGGACATCACTTTGTCCTGATTTTGTTGCTGAAAGCCTAATACATGGGGCTCATTAAACGTTTAAGCATCGCATAAGAATTTCCGATAACTCCTCAGTTACTAGAGAAAAAAAAGGCTTTCGATCTATGGCCAGGCGCAGCTACGCTAAAATTGCTAGCTTTCATCCTGTGGCTGTACCGATTTCATATGCAAGTATATTTCCCTCGATGCCTTGGTGCCCCGGCACTCAGAATATAATATCATGCAGATTAAATGCATATATAGAGAACAGGATCTACGACAGGTGGTTACACGCTTTTTCTGCTTTTTTCTTACTGACAATGAGTGTGTGACGACATTTAAGGAGCGTGTAAGTTCAGTCGTATTTTATAGTTTTATTTTGATGTGTTTCAGTGCCGACAGTAGTGCATATTCCTCAGCTGCACAGATATTTCTTTGTGGGTGCAGAACGTTGGATGCTGAAAAACATGCTCGAGGTGTTTCATTTGACACGCCGGAATGTTGCTTTAATCCATCACTGTAAAATACCAGGTATGAGTGGTTGGCCGGTGACGTACGTTCTGTGACGTACGTTCTGAAATGCATGTCTAAAGCGTGCTTTGCTACTGCAACAGATAACGTGCCACATTCCATGAGCTGACGGTGCCATATCAGAAACGCGTTTCCTTGAGGTATTAGGTGATGTTCCAAAAAAGAACTCCTCTTTTTAACCCTGAATCCTCTTCTTCTTTCTGGGGTTTTAGGTGTAAGAACCAGTTCTGAATATGAGACACGACGTAATGGAGGGCTCCTGATTAGTTTTGACCACCTGTGGTTCATTATCGTGTACTACAACGCAAGCACACGGGCGTTTTTGCATTTCGCCTTCATCGAAATGCGGCCTCCGCGGCCAGAATTCGATCCCGCAATCTCAAGCTTAGCAGCGCAACGCCTTAGCTGACTGAGCCACCGGGGCGGGTTTAACTCTGAATCCCTTTACACACACTGAAAATGGCTCTGTCACTGTGGGATGATAACGAAAAAATGTAGCACAGCTCATATGGTTTACGATTGTATGACCAGGACATTCACATTTCGAGTGTATTTCCAGATAATATGAGAAATAGGGTATGAACTCTACAGAATAGGCAATCTCTAGTTCGATTCACTTTGCACAACTCTTTTCATGAAGGCTCCTCTGCCCAGGGGGATGCCCAAACTGTGGACAGGATCCAGCATGTTAAAGACACTCAGTGAAAAGTGATAACGATAGCGCCGTAATCAAAACATGATCGTATAAGTATCGTGTAGAGGTTCATTTAGCACTGACGGTGACTTCTCCATGTACTGGGCGACAGAAGGTTTAGTATTGACAGGCATGCCTTCTTTTTCTATTTTCGGTGACCGCTTTCGGGTATCCTCTGTTACAGTTATCGCTCTGGGCAAGGGCCGATCCAGGTGCCTACATTGGGGGAGTGGGGGGGAGTTGCGCAACTAAGCACCTGTCTGTAACAAAATGGTCATGATTTGTTCTCATTTGCATCGCTTATTGCCTTTGTTCTCAACGTCTTGCAGACAACCATGTGACCAGTTTGAAAACAATTTATTGACACCGGTGGGCGTGGTCAAACCTTGCAATAGCACTAACTACAAAAACAAAAAATATAGAGGAATATGTATAATATCAGCTACATATATGAAGACAAGAAGTAATTAGAAAAATTATACAAGGATCATTACCCAGCACAGTGCGGCGATTCCTTGGTTTACCCTGAATGCCCTGCCGAGCTTTGCCTATAGAAAAGTAGAGTAACATTCATGAGTCATGGACAACAAGTAAACTCTGGAAGAACAAAATTGAAATATTATACACATATGTAGAGAAAACCAAAGCTGCTTCAATAACGTCTAGAAATAAACATACAACTACATGAAAAGAGGCGACAATCTTAGCGAAAGCAGAAGAATCGAAAAGCAACACATACAACGGAAAGCCAATATAGAACAACGATGTCCATTTTCGATAACAAGTTTGACATGTTTTTGTTATGAAAGCATTAGGGTTGACACCTTCGGCCGTTAACCTTGGAAAGACCCAACCTATGCAAGCTACTTACCGTAAAAACCGGAATATAGGTCGACCCCCCAACTAACCAAAATGAAAAAAAAAATCTTTTTCAATGGCAAAAGTACCGAAAGACACCCTTACCTTTAAACAAATGCGACTCAGCCGGTTGCACAATGGTGACAGTATTTATTTAAATGCTGCTCCGTGCCGTGATAAGGTGCTGACAAACACGCGGGTCGATGCTCGCACGATACAAAGCCCACGGCAACCTGGAGGGTTGCCGTGAGCTTCCGCGTACTCAATCGCCTTTTTCTTGAAGGCGACGGTGAATTGCCGTCGGCTTCCGCTCATTTTGAAACAAAATGTGAAAAAGCAGCCTGAACGCGATGGTGAAGGTGGCTGTTTACTTCATCTGCGCATTATTGCAAGACTTCTGTAGTTTTTCCGCCAATGTCCGGTATATAAGACGAGGGTCGACTTTTCGCAATGGTTTTTTGAAAAAAAGTTCGACCTATATTCCGGTTTTTACGGTAGATAACAATCTCTAACCTCCGTTGTCCGGTATCTCTTGTTGCGAGCCGCTCACTTACTTTTGTCGTGGCAATGTCCCTATGAGTATCTAGCAACGCCAGTCCAGTCAAGCGCCCTTCGCTCATTTGAAAACGCATCCATGTCTTCAAACGGCGGACAGCAGAGAAAGACCTTTCGGCACTTGCAACACTCACAGGTCGGATGGCCGGTATCTGCAGGAATGCATGGATTAAAGGAAATACTTCCATGTCGCACACGCCCAGCACCCCAATATCAGTAGTGGGAACTTCCGCTCCGTCTTCGGCCTCGCACTTCTACTTCTGCCGCCATAAATCTAGCTCAACTTGATCTATCATTGCAGTCATTGAGGCATTTAACCCCACAAACGCGGAATATATCCGCAAAGCGCATATCTGAGATGACACAAAAAGGAGCGGTTCGTAGGCACTATCCGCCTAAACTGTGAATCTCGCTTTTAAATCGGTCAGCACCTTGTCCAGTAATGGAATGTACACTGCCGTTCTGTAGTAGCTCTCGAAATCAAGCGTAGGCGCGTTGCAACTATACGTCTGCCTTTTAGTTACACGTGGGCACTGAATCTCCGTTCCCAGATCGTCCGCCAAAGCGACGGCGTCTTTGTAGAGGCGAAAATGCTTCGGCCGAGTCCACTCTTCGGTTATCAAGAACAGCCATGGTGTCTACCAGCGCGTTCTTAGCCGTTCGCACGTCAACGCACTCTTTTTGGAACAAGCAACAAAACGGAAGCGTATGCATAAGCAAATCTGTCAAGATAATAATTGCAACCAGGAATTCGCCATCGTGATAGCTGCACGGAGTGTCCTAACTTTCGCAGAGCTCTGTATTTCTGTCCAGCTGGAAACGTTATTCAGAGCTTTCGCCACGCTCCCAAGTGGATCCCGAAATTCGATAACGCTGTCGTGTCACTCAAACCATTAAGCTTGTTTCGTAGAGGCCTTTAAGTTGGTTACCAAGGATGATCTTCAAAAGAATGGTTCGTTTGGGTGACGCTGCAAAGAAGGAAATTACCTCTTTCATATCACCAACAGCGTTCCTAATAGACTGAAGCCTTGATGACTTTCACAACGACAACTTAAGGGCATGGTTAAGACAGTGTACAGCATTGGGTGCAGAGCTCTTCGTTTTAGATACAGCGCCACACACCTGAGAGACCATGACGCTGCAGCCTTCGGTACCTATACCGACGCACCTTTCAAGATCAAGTCCTCACGCCTTCAGAGCCTTAATAACTTGTTCGCTGAGCACCCTTCCTGTCAGAACGTGTTCACTTACACCGATGCTAAGACCCGAGCAACCAATGTCACTACGAATGTCTACTAGCTGCACAAGTCATCTCGAACCATGTTTTTGTGGACATATCACAGAACAAGACACAAGTGTGACATATGGGCTACGTCAGTGGTTTCATCGAACTGTACATGCCGGATTCTTGTACCTGTTGAATGACACTAGCAATGACTTCTTCCCCACAGCACTTGATCAGCTCATTCTGAGTCGTCTTGCTTATATATGTGGCCCGACATGACGCGTTAGCATGATGCTTCTCAAGTTTCTCGTCACCACTGGATACCCGAAAGCGCGAAAGTTTGCGAAAGTTGCCCTCGTTAGCGACTGACGAAGCCTATTGTGAGTTGCCGAGAAGCACGCCATCGTCTCTATGTCCACGAAGCGGTTTGCCTTGACACCCTAAAAGACGCTGACTGGGAACTTGGTTGGCGACATTTTTTTCTGGTGCATCAGCGCACGCAAGAAAGTTCTTTCCGGCCTCCACTGCTTCCTTGTGGTATCTGGTGGCTTCATGCAGAGGATGATCACCATCCTTGCTTAGCAGCCTCGGAAATGTTTTGAGCGGCCTCGTGACAAGTTTTTGAAGTGGAACATATTTTTTGATAGCCTCCTACGCTGCTCGTTGCGAACAATGCGCAGTATTCCCAATAGAGACCTATTTGGCTGCCCGGCAGTACAAGCCACTTAAATTTAAGCAAATGCAAGTGGCTCAAGTATCTCTTCACCTCTTTGCCACCTTTCTTGTGGACGGAGTGTGAGAAGCTACAATTCTCTGGCGGCTGCCAATGGGACTCCAACAAGCGCCTCTTGAAGAAACTGTCAACTTGCTTTTCTGCAAAGTTTCCAATGTCCAATGAACCCGCCATTAAGGCAGTGCCTCCACTTTCACTGCCTATCAACAGCGTGGCGCCCGATCTTTCGCATTCGTATTCGGCATTCTGCATGCGGTCAGCATTCACATCATTCTCATCTAGGTGTATCAAAGAAGACGCTGGAAATGATGTCTCCGTACGACTTCTTTCAACAGAAGCTTGGGGAGTCTTCTTGGCCACTGGACTGAAGAAACTGTCGATCGTTCTAGAACTCCTTCGTTAGATGCTTCACAGTAAGCTGTAAGGAGACAGAAAAGGGAGGTACAAGTCTCACTTAACCTCTTCAGTACCGAAAGAAATGTAGGCAAGAAAAACAAACATTTTCAGCATTTCATTTGAAATCGTTCCCGAAGTACAGAAAAAAAAATCGTGAAAAAGACATTTTCATTTTCAAACGGTTGTTACACACCCCGTGGACGAGGCGCTAACGCCGGGCCGAATTCCAAAGCGGACTTATCAGCCCTACTAGTGCATTTCAAAACAAAATATTTAAGGAAGAGGTCTTAAAAAGATCTTAGACAACTTTTAAAGCCAATTTATTACAAAAGTAATGGCAAAGTCTTTTTTTATTGTACCAACTGTTAAAACATACTGTCGCTTGTCGATTCAATGATAGAAACATTTATAGCTCACCGTTCAGAGCGCCGCAAAAGACATTTTCATTTTCAAACGGTTGTCACACACCCCGTGCACGAGGCGCTAACGCCGGGCCGAATTCCAAAGCGGACTTATCAGCCCTACTAGTGCATTTCAAAACAAAATATTTAAGGAAGAGGTCTTTAAAAAATCTTAGACAACTTTTAAAGCCAATTTATTACAAAAGTAATGGCAAAGTATTTTTTTTATGTACCAACTGTCAAAACATACTGTCGCTTGTCGATTCAATGATAGAAACATTATAGCTCACCGTTCAGAGCTCCATAGAATTCTCGATCAATATTACTGCAACTGCACACAGACTTCAGTGGCATCGGTGTATAATCAATAAAGGCAGCACGTGTCTATTTGACCAACAAAGGTTACACGTAAACTTTCTGCCCTAAACTTTTCAATCAAAAATAGACATGTCATTTCCCCATTACATTCGAACGTGAGTGCGCACAAACCACGAAACCATGCGTTATTGTTATTTATTAATGAACAGCCACACGCGGCTGTTTATGAACATCTGCACAAACTTTCGGCTGCCCGAAAAACAGCGTTATTAGCATATGAAATGCGGAACGTATACGCTGGAGACTGTATTTCGCAGAATATTACAGCGCAGCTGCATACCTCTCGTTGGTAGGAACATTTCGTGGCTTAAAACTCCAGGTTCACAGTCGCAGGCAAACGGCATATCTGTCTTTGCAATCAGGCTTACAGCATGTATATATATATACACTTTGTGACGTGACCACGCTTTCATATATCTAAGGGAGACCCGTCTAGCGCCTCATTCAGTAAATTCTAACAGTACCATGAGTAGACGACAGGAATTAAAGACACCAGAAAAGCGTGAAGACAATGCTCGACCGTGTGTGGTGTTTGATACAGCTTCGCTGGAAATTGACGTGCGCAGGGCAGGATGGAGGCCAATTTTTTCTCTCTGAACTTTTCACCGCTTCGTTTTATCGATGCGCACCTACATATTTTCCTTCTTATTTTCGCGATAGGGTGAAAGCAGCTGTACGTTCAAGCGCTGGTGTGACATTTATCGCACGCGAACTAAGTCATTGTTTCAGCAACATTTCCTGAAAATTCACTGACGCCAGATCATGAACACATGAACTGGAAATATACTGTTTACTTGTGCCCAGATATCCCCCCCCCCCCCCCTGCAACGCAAACATTTTGTTATTCTACGGACCGAGTTCTAAGAAAAACATTCCGTTGTGGTAAATTTGGCAGATATAAACATCATTCTGGCGGCAACCATCTTAGCTAAGTAGTCCACGCCACACAGTTTGGCAAGAATACACGTGGAAAGAGTGCAAGAAATAGCTGATTACCATCTGTCCCACGCGTGGCGTAAACTCGAGCGTCTTTATTGGGCGTTACTCACTTCTTGCTTTACCGTGCTGTGTGATTTCCATAATTGTATTCCCCATAATCGAAGCGAGCGCACGAGGCGAATAGCCAATACACGTGCACTTTACTTGAGCGCATGGAGTTTTAACATCGCTTTAGGAGAGCAGCACTAGCACCCGAGCTGGGAATTCGTGACGCCTACATGACGCGCGTCCTTTCGGAGGCAACAATCCTGCGGCACTACACTCAGCGTTCGCGTTGCTTCGCTGAATAGTGACAAAACAGTGACCTTGGTCGTTCATTATTTGATGGATGATGAAGGCGATTGTTGCATTCTAGTGGCTTGAGCAGCCGCGTGTAGAGGATCGCCCAGCCTATCAAAATACAGCTGCCTCGCAATTACGCCGTAGCAAGGATGGCGGACGTGGTTAGTGTTGCCAAAGCATGATCTACTAGATATACCCTTGCAGCCCCATCAATGCCATCCACTATCATCACGAGTCACAATCACGCCGCGGATCTCTGTAGCAGGGTTCGCGATCCACGAGTAAGGAACGAAGCACTCTGGCTCTCAGCCGGGTTGGGCATCGCAACCGCCGCTACGTTCACCCTTCGGTCTTCGAGAATAAATGTGAGGACGCCAGCACGCGCGGTCATCCACTAGCACGTCCTCCATGCAATCTATAAGGTCTGGTTTTAGTGTACAAAGCAATAATTTCAAGTTGTGCTTTTCGTGCTCATGAAATAATTTAACCCGCTGGCTCAAAACACTTTTACTTGATGATTATTCGCTGCAGGTGTTGCGAGCAAGGAAAAATTATTAGTCTCCATTGCTGACGGAGTACGCCACGTCAGACGTAATTGTGCGTGCAGTTTTGTAGTCGATACAGGAAGCGCTGTCCCGTGCTAATTTTCTGCTGAAAAGTGACATAACCGTCATCATTGACTTTCAATTATGGATGTATGATGAAGGCGATTGTTGCATTCTAGTGGCTTGAGTCGCCGCACCGAGAAGATTGCCGATCCCATCTATAAACAGCTGCCTCGCTTCGTAGAAAGGATGACGGACGTGTCTAGATTTGCGCACTACATTCAGATATTGCCTCGTAGGGATATGATCATCGCCAACCATTATCATCATGAGTCACAATCACGCCGCGGATTTCGGTAGCATGATTCGCGAGCCACGAGCAAGGAACGGCACGCTCTAGCTCTCTTGGCTGGGAGGGGCATCGCAACCGCTGGTCTGCTCATTCGCGCATAAATGCTAGGACGACTGCACGCCACGTCAGCCACCGCCACAGAGTCATTGCACTCTATTTGGTCTCGGTTCAGCGAACTAAAGGATATTTCATGTCTTTCTCGCTTCTTTCTTTTCGCGCACCCAAGAAAAGTTCAATCCGCTCGCTCAAAGCCCTTTTACAGGGTTATTATTCGCTGCAGGTGTTGAGAGGAAGCAAAATGAAATTATTCCCTCCTGCTGACGGAGCACGCCACGTCAAACGTACCGTCAAACATAATAGTGCATGCCGTTTAGCTCTCGCAGGAGCAAGAACTGTCATATGCGGTATTTTCTTTTTCAGTGTTCTGTGTGGCGCAGTTAAAATGCTGCAGTTTAGCAAGACGTTCGCCAATAAATAACATTGGGCGCATAGACACATGTGCAAACGTTGTATGAACGAAAGCGATATGTTTGATATGGGAGGCTTTTTGCATGACAATAATAATATCATAAAAAATGACGAAGAAAGATGATATGCTATCGCTAGAAATCATGCAAGGTTGAAGTGATATCTTTACACACCAAGAAAACTAACAGTACCGCAACGACGCGCCGCAATAATATAGCATCATATGAACGACTGACGCTAGACTTTTGCGACAAACGTGCTAGAAAGAAAAGGTAAGGCAAGCATAACAGAAATGACCCACAAGCAACAAAGTCTTAACAAAAGCAGACGTTGGTTGTCTAAAAATGCCTGGTTCGCGTGTTGCGCGTGGAACGTTGCGCGTTCCTATATCTGTGAATAGTCTGCACATTACCCATGCTTCATGTTCATCTGTTTGAGGCCCCGCGTCAGAGTAACAAAGCGATGGTGCACGTAAAGTGTAATTGAGATCATGGGGGATGTGCATGTGAGGAATTTATTATCAAGCCGACAAACGTACTTCGCTAGAACACAAAAAATTAGAGGTGATAATAATCAGATAGCAGAAATTCAAGAGTAAAGATTATTGAAGAATCATACCAAATATATCTTTTCTAGGAAAGTACAAACATAAAAAACAATCAAGGCGCGGCAGATAGTTGAACGAATGATAAGCAGACCTGATAAAGGTTTTCAAATCATCTAAAGTCCCAGGGTAAAATGTCATGCAAAGAGCAAGGTGGCATATAGCCACGGCTATATGCCACCCGGAAGCAAGTGTAAGTGTTTAAATGACATCAATGAAAGCTACGACAAAAAGCGGTAATGTGAATCATTCGTGAAGAGCAAGGAGAAAGTCTTCAGGAATACGAAAACACCCCGACGTTCGTTTATAATTTCCAATTAAAATAAGTGACGTTTTTCGAGTCGACATGCAGCATGATTGAAATAATTTCAAACCAACGCTTCGTAGCCACACAATACATCTAAGCAAACAAGCGACGAGACTTATAGGTATGCTTTGGCAAAAGACTGGCACTCTGCCACCATGGTATTATCGAGCCTAGTATAGAAGGAAAAATACGAGGGGCACTGCATTGTACGGGACTGCGACGGTAACGCCGGTTGTGTGCAAGATAACATTGCAAGCGGGGAAGTACTATATGCATGTGTGGGGAGAAGAGGACGGGGGTTTCCGGAGCACAGGTGAATGGCTTTGATCAGGTTAAAGGGGAAAAAATGTCAATGTGAACAGCGTTCCATAATAATTAATTAGCGTATGGTAAAAGTACTTCATCTCTTGATACATTGTAGAACATGAAGATGGGAGTCGGATAAAACGTCAATGTGGATAGCTTTGATTAATATATAATTAGTATATGGTCAGAGTATTTCATCTGCTTATATATAGTGGAAAAAGATGTGGGTGCTAGAATTGTGTCTTTATTTATTACTACAAACTGAAAGCAGCCAATTCACTGACGACCTTCCCGGTAAATTTCTGTTAAAGTTGTAGTAGTGCACTGGGCTTAATGCTGTAAAGCTAAAGGAAAAAACAAGTAGAAAACCCGGAAGCAAGTGTAAGTGTTTAAATGACATCAATGAAAAACTGCGGGATGAAAATTTGAAGCTTACACCTGATAACAAAAAATTGCTGTGGTTTAGCTTTGGTTAACCCTGGTTGACAGCGAAAGCTTCACTGCCCTGGCTAGGCCCATTGTCGCGCTGTGGCCGAGGTGTGGTTTCCCAATGATATACAGACATGTTTGCAATGAATACAGTGTTTATTCATCATTTTTATGCCTATGTAGACACTGCGGTGATCAGTACAGTAGTGAGACTTGGTTGCAACTTGCAGCCGGGCCCAACTATACTAGGGCGACGGCGGCAATGTCTCCTTTCAGAACTCCGTAAAGGCCTAAATATAGACCTACGTAGCGTGAACGCGCACACGTTATGTCACGTTGGCGAGAACAACAGCGGCTACAGTTCTACCGATGGTTCGACGTACTGCCGCCGCCAACGTAACCGGACGAGCGGCCAATGCGCTCCGACGCACCCGGCGTCTGATGACGCTCGCCCGCGTGCCGATAACGTCGGACTATAAAGCGCCTTAATGCTCTCTTGTGATTTGACCTCTAGCTCTCAAGGTATAAACTAAAAGAGCCTTTGAGTGCAAGTGAAGAAAAAAAAACAAACAAAAACGAAACACATCGCAAAATAAACAAAAGAACTTAAACGACGAGACCATGTTACAGCACTATTTAACAAACAATTCCTTCACGCTTGTGAAGTTCCTCAAGCTTGTGGCGAAATGTAATTACGAGTACTGCCGACTTAAATTCCTTCACTACGCCTCACAGGACCGTTCGCCACATAGAAGACGCCATTACATGCTAAATAGACCGCGGGAGAGTGAATAAATCCACCAGAAACTGCCGCCGAGCGTATACCACAGCATAAAAAACGGGCGTTCGCCCAAGCCAGGATGCCAACTGCCCATAGATGGCGCCACTGCCTACGCAATGGCGGCGCCCATGAGAAAACGGTATATAGCACCCGTGCAAACCATCGGCACTAAAATTGGGTGTCCGGTAACGGCGGCTCACCTTGATGTCGCTCATCGAGTCCCTACAAAGGTTCAAGACAAGAAAAACATCGTAGCTAGATTGTGTTCGCGCGCAAGAAAAGGATGAACTTGTCAGTAAGGCACATAAGGCTAAGCTTCACCTAAGCGACATCGGTGTGAAAGCTTTTGTTGGTAGCGCGGTCTATGTCAATGAACACTTCATGCCGGGAAATAAGGCGCTCTTTTCGAATGTGCTGGCCTTGGAAAAACTATCACAAATGGCGATTTCTGTGGATCAGCCACTGGCAAATCAAAGTCGATAAAACCAGAGTATACCACATTGCCGATGAATCAGACCTAGTGGTCATTAACTGATAAGCGTTCAGTTTGGGCCAGCCTTAACTCCTTTCTTCCATCAAGGCGTCATATTACACAACAAGCGAGTTATATAACTTCCTTAACAATGGCAATCGCTCTCTTAACAATTTCAATGCGGTGCAGCCTCCGCAAACATTACGATGACTTCCAGAATCTGCTTTCAACTCTTTCTTTCACTTTCCTCATCATTGCTGTCTCAGAGACCTGACTTAGTGAAGTTGATAAAAACTTCTACTGTTTCCCTTCATCTTAATCAGAGTATATCTACAGACACTCGAGTAACCACGGTGACGCAGCTGTCTATATCTCGTTTGGAATCCTGTACAAACGAAAACTGGACCTCACGTTAAATATACAAAGCTGCGAATCAGTTTGGTTGGAATTCGATCCTAACTTTCTCAATACCGATAAACGAAATTTCATCTTTGGGTGCGTTCACCTTCTTCCTCAGCTCCAGATTCTTGTATTTCTCAGGACATCTGCACAATATTTCTATTCCAAACTCTTACGACAAACTTGTTTTCGATAAAACTTATTCTCCGAAGCTGTAGCTCTACTGGCTGGTTTTGACGCCAATGATCCGCAGGTGGCCTTCCCGCTATTTCTAGCACAGTTGTTATCACACTATCGTTCCTACTCTCATATACGAAAAAGCAAAAATAAAGTGGCGTCACCTCAAAACCCACATCTCACCGACAGTCAGCTCAAGGTCATGCGTACGCGAGAAAACCTTTGTAAAAATATTCGATGTAAACCCAAGTGTGCGATAGAAGAAATTCTGCAACTCACTTTCTGTTCGGCTTAAAAAAGCTAAAACCAAATATTATGGACCGTCCACTCCATCCATAATATTTGGTTTTAGCTTTTTTAAGCCGAACAGAAAGTGCCATTCAGAAAGTGCCACAGAAAGTGCCTGAAAGCAGCCACTCGAACGGACACCTCCGCGGTGGTGTGGGAATGGGACGATCGGCTCACTAAATTCTGTGACATTACTCAACATTATCGAATGCAAAGGCGTGAGTATCCACCACCTCACCCCAAGCTCAATAGGGCCCAGTCCGTTCAATGGCGGCAGCTACAAACACGAACATACACGAACCCTGTCATCATGAACTATATATACCCCGAATTATATGCAACCAATCTATGCCAGTATTGTAACACCAGAGCCACACTAGATCACATGCTATGGGCATGTCCAGCATTAATCAGCAATAATGGGGTCGCGGCCTCCAATGAGGGCCTTCGGGCGCGTTGGGGGACTGCGCTGCTCAGTTCAGGCCTGGACCAGCAACTGTGGGCTATCCAGCAGGCCGAGGAAGCTGCCGGGAGACACGGTCTCTCCCCTGGCTCCTAGGTGGGAACCCAGCCCAGCAATCTGCCGGAAATAAATAAAGTTCTCTCTCTCTCTCTCTCAAATATTATGGAGAATGAATACTTAAATTCGGTTCTGATATAACGAAAAAATGGCAAATCGTGAAGTCATCTTTGAATAGGAAACAAGGAGCTGATGACAAAGCCAAAGTATCCCACGGTGGTAACACAACCTTTGTCCGTAAAGTTCCGAGACTGAGTCCATTAAAAAAATGCGTTTAACATTGAAATAACTTGTGCAGCACCCCTTCGAAATAATCTCCCTTGCAGTATATACACAGCTTCCAACGCTTCTTGAGGTCTTGGAAACAGTTGGAGAGAGAGAATGAACTTTA
Source organism: Dermacentor silvarum (assembly GCF_013339745.2). Classification (NCBI taxonomy): domain Eukaryota; kingdom Metazoa; phylum Arthropoda; class Arachnida; order Ixodida; family Ixodidae; genus Dermacentor; species Dermacentor silvarum. Next base: position 94,788,273 of record NC_051160.1, read on the forward strand.
ATGAAAAGAATGGCTCAATGGCCTAAGCAGGGTAAGGGTCAATGGCGGGGTGGGGTTCACAAGGAAAAAAACACACAAAAAAACAAGAAAACACTACACATTCATAACCTGCCGGTCAAGCCGGCCTCGCGCACAAACTCCCATAAGGAGTTGATAGTTCGTTGGGCATCGGCCTGAGGGGGCGGCGTGGTCCATGCCTCCAGTGAGGTAATGCCGCGTCCCTTGTGCTTGTCTCTTACTGCCGCGAGACCAGGACAGTCCCACAATAGATGCCTGATTGTCGGTCGAGCACCGATGTCGCACGTACTGCACGTCACTGATGAAGACATCACTTTCGCCTCCGTCTCTTCCTCCTCCTCATTGTCCGAACGTTGCCTCTGATGGCCTCGCGTCTTCCTTGAAGCGGCGTACGCGCGCCACTTAGCCAGGACGTCTTCGGTGAGTGCTGCGCCCGTCCTGGCCTTAAGCACCAGGAGTTGCGCACCCCGAGGAAGCCCCTTGGGCAAAGGGTGGGCATTGTGCGGTACCTTCGCCTTCAGCTCCCGTTTGGCTTGCACTTTAAGTCGCTCGCGCTCCTCCTCCGGATCCAGACGCACAGGAGTGAGAGGGACTGGGCCCAGGGGAGATGAGCGGGAAAATAACAGCTCGCTCGCTGCACTGTGGGCCGCACCGTTGCCGATGCTGCCCGAGTGCCCCGGGACCCAGTCCACTCGCACACCCATGCCGTAATCCCGATGAAGGGACGCGCATGCGACCTTAATATCATGCGCCCACGTGCCTACTCTGGGCGTCGCCGTGAGTGCCTTTAGGGCATCTAAAGAGTCGGTGAATATCGGGAACTCTTTGCCCCTGTGGTCTTCCGTAATATTTCCCGCCTTTTCCTTCAGCTTCTCTATGGCAAATAGGATGGCCTGCAGTTCAAGTGCCTTAATAGTCGGTTCTTGCTGGTGTTGGTGAATCCGGACGTTTTGCTGCTCACCACTAACGACTGCCAGCGCCGCTCTCGATGTAGTAGGATCCCAGGCCGCATCTGTGAAAATGGCATATTTTTTCAAGTCAGCCCGTTCTGCAAGTTTGGATCGATAAGCGCCGTGGTACTCTTTCGTCTGCCGCCGTGTGACAGGCTTCGTGACTCGAACCTGCACGTCATCCCAAGGAGCAACAGCCGGAAGCACTTCCACCTTGTTTGGCAAGCGTTCTCCGTCTAGCTCAAGAGCTGCTGTCCAGAGCGTGTGTAACGTCGACGGCGGTCATGTCCCTCCTTGCGTTCTATAATAATGTCCCTGAGTGGAGGAAGTCCCGCGTACCGGTGCAGGTCTTCCACTCGCGCGTGGCGGGGAAGACCGGTGATCACTCTAAGACACTCCCGGTGCATTCTTTCGAGCTTGTTGTATTGTGCTTTGGTGAGGTCAAAGCATACCGCACCGTAACAAGCCCTCGACGTAAGCACTGCCGACGTCAAAGTCCGAGCGGTATCGGTGCCAGCTCCACCGCGCTTCTGCGATATGCGTTTCAGCAAGTGCAGACGTTTCTTCCACGTAGGTTCTAGTTCTTTGAGGCAGGTAGCCGCTCCGCCGTCCTCGTGAATTGGAATGCCGAGTATCTTGACGTGGTGTTGTGGAGCTCTCTCAAGCTTCTGGCCAGCTAGGTACAGCTCGACTTTTTCCTTTTCTTGTACCTTGCCACCGGGGAGGATGTACTTTGTTTTTTCCGGAGACAGCTGCATGCCTGTTCCTTGCAAGTAATCCGTCAATGTGTCGAGCGCATGCTGCATTGTCTTGGTTGCTATTTCTGTTGTATTTAGAGGGCCGCCAGGTTCCGTCCACAGTGTCACGTCGTCCGCATAAATGGTGAAATAGAGGCAGTGAACCTGTCGTAGACGCACAGCCAGTCCTCGCATGACCAGATTAAACAGTGTAGGCGATAAAATTGCGCCCCGAGGAACACCTACATTGTTCGTGAATGTCCTTGTACATGTGTTGTCACTACGGATCTCGAATGTCCGATGCTCCAGGAAAGATTTCACAATGTTGACAATTCGTATTCCAGGGCGCGCTTCTTCGAGCGCCGAGATTACGGCTTCGTGTGTGACACTGTCGAATGCCTTCCGTAGGTCCGCGGCGACCAGGATGCCGGGAACCTTCTGCCTACCCCGCCGCTTCTTAGTGCAACGACGGAGCAAAAAGAGGCTGTCTTGAGTGCAAAGGCCTGGTCTGAATCCAGTCTGACTTTGGTCAAAGTATGGTTCGTTGTGACGTTCCTCGAGATGGTAGGTGAGCCGCGTGAGGACTAAGCGTTCGAGAAGCTTGCAAAGTGTTGATGTCATCGCTTGCAGGTTTGCCTGGTTTTGGGATAGGGCTCACCACGGAGTGCTTCCACTCGGCGGGAATTTCACCTGATAACCAAACTTTGTTTATCTCTTCCTTTAACTGTTCTTTTCCTGGTTCACTGAGGTTCCGCAACAACTGCCAGGTAATACCATCCTTGTCCGGTGCACTCTTGGTGTTCACAGAATCAAGAGCCATGATCAGTTCTTGCATAGTGAAAGCTGATTCGATATCTGCGTCCGACGTAGGAACCATGCGTTGGTAAATTTTAGCATCAGGTGGTAGGTCTGGCTGAGGGAAGAAAGTGTGCGCCGCCTTCAGTTCGAACTCGGAGGGTGAACAGCCAGTAGCCAGCATTACATTCCTGACGGTATTGCACTTATTTCTCTTTCCAGACATGCCCTTGAAAGTGGACCACAGCTTCCGAGTCCCAGTCCGTTCGTCAAACGAGGCGCAGTGGTCGCACCATCGTTCTCGGTCAAGTTCCTTAGCATAACGACGCGCCTGCGCTGTCTTGTTACGAACCTTGAGCAAGTCGACGTGTTGCTTCCCATTCTGGATGTATAACTGATGTAACATGGCTCGCGTGTCCCACAGATGGAGGAGATGCTTGTCAGGTGTTGGAAGGTGCTCGTTCACTTCAATATTTCTAGTGGCTTCCCGAGCTGCACTTGAAAGCTTCTCTAGGAACGGTGTGTTCTTGTCGCAGGCCTCAAAACAGGAACGGAACAAGTCCCAGTCTACGGTTGACGTCATTCTTTTCTTCTGTCCGGTGGCCTTCGCCTCGACTTCAATCCAGATTAGGTAGTGATCGCTGCCCATTGGGTCGGCGCCACACCTCCAGTCATTCACAAGTCCCAGTGTCGTCCAAGTCAAGTCAGGCGTGCTGTCACGCTGCCCCGAGTGGCGTGCGTGGCGAGTGGGGTAGTCCAGGTCGTTCGCCAAGATAATGCCGGCTGCTTCAACTTCTTCAAGGAGTAAACATCCCCTTTCTGAATTTATGTCATATCCCCAGCTTTGATGATGAGCATTGAAGTCTCCTCCAACCAATAGTCGATCCTTAGGGTAAATGTTTCGCAGTTCACGCAACCATGCGAAATTAGCTTTCTTCGCACCACCTTTCTTGTAGCAATTGGTTTCTGGGCGAAGGTAGGCGGACACAAGTAATGTTTGACGACCTCTCAGTTTACATCGCACCACCACCACCTCTTGGATCTTGCTACAATACTTAGCTGTGTCGAGCTTTGCGTGCGGCACATCCCTGCGCACAAAGACAGCCGCCTATGCTTCAACGTGCTCTTCTCTCTGTTGGTCGCACTTTTTCTTTCCAGTATGCGCGTGTAATATGCTGGGTTGAAAATACCCTTCGTAGCCCCAGATGCCAGGAGTGGTGCCCCTCGTTTCTTGCAACAGAAGCACCGCCGGCCTGCCCACATGTCAAAAAGGGCATTGAGTTCGGCGGCGCACTGGATAAGTGAGCGGCGATTCCACTGCAAGACATCCGGGGTCTGTTTAGGCACTGCATTGAGGCCGCTGCTGCTTGGTGAGCTCGCCATGCTGAGACAAAATGGCCATCATTTGATCCTGCTGTGTCTGCAGGGTTTGCATAAACTGTTGCATCATATCCTGCTGTGTCTGTTGCATTTGATGTCATTGCTTTAAAACTTGTTGTGTCTGTAAAACTTGCGTCTGCGCCTGAGCTTGCTGTTGCATTACCTGGGCTCTCGTATCGTTCAGAAATTGCGTGATCCACTAGGGAGCGTGGTATGCCTGCGGTACGACTTCCACTGATCCTCCTGTTTCTTCTTTTGACGGCTTTTGGGATGGGTTCTTGAGCTTTCCCCCGTTCATTGGGTGCGGCCGTGTATTTTTAGGAGGTGGGGCAGAGCCTCTTCGTGGTGACAGAGATTGTCGTCTCTTCGCTTGGTCAATCAGCGTTCTCTCCTCTTTCCACTCTGCTAGGCGATGCTGGAGTACTAGCTTTTGCTCGTTTGGCTCCTTCAGTTGTTGGTGAAATCGTGTCCAAGCCGAGTCTATGGATCGCTGGATTTCCGACAGCTGCTTCTGGAGACGAGACAATGTATTCTCAAAATCACGGGTGCTGACTTCGGTTTCCATGTCAATCTGCTCCAGCTCCTTTGCGATCTCTTCTCCATACCGCGGACTGAAACGAGACGTTATCTTCGAAGTCTTCTGAGCACCGGAGGTTATCGAAGCGTAGGACACCGGAGAAGGCAGTGATGTTGACAATTGAGCACCAGAATCCGGGGGTTTGCTTGATGGTCTTGATTTCGAGCATGCCTTCTGTTGCTTACGGCTTCCACTCCTGCCTTTAGATAAGTCCTTTGATTGACTAGACGACTTGACATTCTTGCCTGTATGTATGGCACTACGGGACTGGTGTCCCTGTGCAGCCTTGGCGTGTTTGGCAAAAAGCTTGCGCTGTGGGCACGAAGCGTCTGTAGCCAGGTGACCGTCCTTCTCGCAGTTACGGCAGTATTTCTTGTCCGTCTGGGGGCATGACTCAGGGGGTTCCTCATGCTGGGAACCACATCGAGGGCACACTGCCTTCTCCGCAGGGCACACATTTTGCTTATGGCCCAACCCATGGCACCGGAAGCACACCACGGATCGCGGCTCGTAGGGGATGACATTCTTGAGAAAATCCCAGTATTTCACGTATCGAGGGGGGCGGGATGATGCGAATGTAATCAACACCGACCCGCTCTTTCCCATAGGGCGAGCCAGGAGTATCTGCACATTATCACTGTCAAGTGCTTGAGCCAGCGTCTCCGATGTCTCATCAAGTGTGCAGCCGTATATAACACCACGTGACATGCCCTCGCTCGGGACCTGGTGCACAGACACTGGGAGAGGTGGCGCCGACGGAATTTCCAGGGTACTCAGCTTTAGCAAATCTGATGCTTGTCTTTCGTCGCACGTCTGGACTGTGAGGGTGTTCGATGCGTCGTTGAACCGCAGCAGTTGATGTTGAGCCAACCTCTTGTCGTGCGATAGCGCGCTAATGGCGTGTTTCACTTCACGCGCGTTGAGCGAAACGATACTGCGTCGTTCCCTAGGCCGTATGGCTAAAACGAAGCAGCCAAGTTCGGTTCGCTCGAAAACCCTCGCAGGTCTAGTTGAATTCCCTTGTTCACGCTGGGCCGCTTTTCGTCTGGAGCGGGTTGTGGCGCGTTCCCATAATCCGTCCCCTTCAAAGCCTTCTTCAGGCTCATGGCTGGACCATTCGGCTTGGAGACTGGCTGCCTTGCGTATGTCAGCATCATCTTCGAGCTGCTCACTCTCCATTGTTCGTATTTTAGTATCATGGATTTCTTCACGTGCATTTTGGCGCCTAGCTTCTTGCATGGCAGCTGCAGAAGCTGGGAGCGCGCGCTGCGTTCGAGCTTGCCTTTTAGATTCGTCAGTCACAGACACAGCTGCGGACGCTACATCCATCAGCTCCTCTCCACCTGGTGTCGTGGAGGGAACGCATGACGTTGCAGTTTGCACAATGATGGCCCTAGATGGTGCTGCCATGGCACTGGACTCGGGTGCCGGTAACGAAGCCAAGCCTAATGTCAGGCTTAGCGTTCGTTCCGACGCCGCAAACAAAGTGCCGAAAAATGTTCTGACGAGCTCAAAACTGAGTGAAACTGCGCTCACTTGTTCGGAAGGTGAAGTCCTCCAACTGGTAAGAGCATTGACGAAGAGCGTGGACTTGAACCATGGGAA